>NC_088421.1:13089871-13389871 GCF_034236695.1 Oncorhynchus nerka | reverse complement strand
ACTGTGTCTCCACAGAGCTTCCCAGGAAATTCCCTTAGATATCATAAACATGGCACAAGACTTTACTCCCCAACAACTCCAAGAGGTAAGACACTTTGTTGATCAGTACATGGATGTATTTTCCTCTTTCCCTGGCGACAGATGTGGTAGAGCATGATATAGAGTGGGGCAAAAAAGTACTTAGTCAGCCAACAATTGTGCAAGTTCTCCCACTTAAAAAAAAAATGAGTGAGGCCTGTAATTTCCATCATAGGTACACTTCAACTATGACCGACAAAATGAGGAAAAAAATTCCAGAAAAACACATTCTAGGATTTTTAATGAATTTATTGGCAAATTATGGAGGAAAATAAGTATTTGGTCAATAACAAAAGTTTATCTCAATACTTTGTTATATACCCTTTGTTGGCAATGACAGAGGTCAAACGTTTTCTGTAAGTCTTCACAAGGTTTTCACACACTGTTGCTGGTATTTTGGCCCATTCCTCCATGCAGATCTCCTCTAGAGCAGTGATGTTTTGGGGCTGTTGCTGGGCAACACGGACTTTCAACTCCCAAGATTTTCTATGGGGTTGAGATCTGGAGACTGGCTAGGCCACTCCAGGACCTTGAAATGCTTCTTATGAAGCCACTCCTTTGTTGCCCGGGCGGTGTGTTTGGGATCATTGTCATGCTGAAAGACCCAGCCACGTTTCATCTTCAATGCCCTTGCTGATGGAAGGAGGTTTTCACTCAAAATCTCACGATACATGGCCCCATTCATTCTTTCCTGTACACGGATCAGTCGTCCAGGTCCCTTTGCAGAAAACAGCCCCAAAGCACAATGTTTCCACCCCCATGCTTCACAGTAGGTATGGTGTTCTTTGGATGCAACTCAGCATTCTTTGTCCTCCAGACACAACGAGTTGAGTTTTTACAAAAAAGTTATATTTTGGTTTCATCTGACCATATGACATTCTCCCAATCTTCTTCTGGATCATCCAAATGCTCTCTAGCAAACTTCAGACGGGCCTGGACATGTACTGGCTTAAGCAGGGGGACACGTCTGGCACTTCAGGATTTGAGTCCCTGGCGGCATGGTGTGTTACTGATGGTAGGCTTTGTTACTTTGGTCCCAGCTCATTCACTAGGTCCCCCCGTGCGGTTCTGGGATTTTTGCTCACCGTTCTTGTGATCATTTTGACCCCACGGGGTGAGATCTTGCTTGGAGCCCCAGATCGAGGGAGATTATCAGTGGTCTTGTATGTCTTCCATTTCCTAATAATTGCTCCCACAGTTGATTTCTTCAAACCAAGCTGCTTACCTATTGCAGATTCAGTCTTCCCAGCCTGGAGCAGGTCTGCAATTTTGTTTCTGGTGTCCTTTGACAGCTCTTTGGTCTTGGCCATAGTGGAGTTTGGAGTGTGACTGTTTGAGGTTGTGGACAGGTGTCTTTTATACTGATAACAAGTTCAAACAGGTGCCATTAATACAGGTAACGAGTGGAGGACAGAGGAGCCTCTTAAAGAAGAAGTTACAGGTCTGTGAGAGCCAGAAATCTTGCTTGTTTGTAGGTGACCAAATACTTATTTTCCACCATAATTTGCAAATAAATTCATTAAAAATCCCACAATGTGATTTTCTGGATTTTTTTCTCATTTGTCATAGTTGAAGTGGTTGAAGTGGTTCTATAATGAAAATTACAGGCCTCTCTCATATTTTTAAGTGGGAGAACTTGCACAATTGGTGGCTGACTAAAACTTTTTGCCCCACTGTACGTACTCCACCTGGGAAGAATGTACACGTGAAGCCGTACAGGGTCCCTGAAGCTCATCGCAAAGCCAACCGTGCTGAGGTCAAAAGACTGTGGGACTTGGATGCCCTATAGGAATCAAAAAGTCCATGGGCCAACCCCATCATCCTGGTATCAAAGCCAGATGGTACACTGCGCTTCTGCAATGAATTCCGATGACTAAATGAGGTGTCAGAGTTCGACTCCTATCCCATGCCATGGGCTGATGAGTTCATAGAGTGGCCTGGATGAGCTTGCTACATCACCACACTAGACCTTACCAAACTGCCTTCTCTAAACCTGATGGTCTCTAAGGTTATTCCTTTTGGCCTTCATGTGGCCCCAGCCAACTTCCAACCGCTGATGGACATTGTCCTACGGCCACATCGGGACTTTGATCTGTTTGGAGACCTTGGAAGAGTACTTGGAGAAGTTAGGCTGTGTCTTGGGTTCTCTCTGACAGATAGGCAGGCCTGACAACCAACCCAAAGAAGTGTTACATTGCACAGAGTGAGGTGCAATATTTTGGATACACCATTGGTCGAGGACTCATCAAACCACAGTTGAAGAATGTTGAGACAATCCACAACTTATCCAACCACCAAGACTCAGGTGAGAGCCTTCATGAGGCTGGCCAGTTACCATCAGTGGTTTATTCTCTGGTTTTCTGCCCGGGTGTCTACCCTGAAAGACATGATCTCTGGCCAAGCCAGAGAAGGTTAACCCTTTGACGCGTATGAACACACGTGTGATCACGTGTGATCATTCTACAGTGGTCCCTGCAGTGTACGCTCAAACCGGTGTAATTAGAAGACTTCATTAGAACGTCTAGTTATGATTGACGCAACAGTCAGCGTTTGAGCTGGCAACACTGTTATTTCACAGAAACATTTTGAATACCACAGCCTTTACAACTTTGTCCTCAATGTGAGCAGTTTATTTTTTGGATGCAATGTTCAGAAATTTGCAAAAGTAGCATCAGCATAACATAATTCTCATCCAAATCGGGAAAATGTAGGCTACATTAGTCCTAGCACTAAATGAGTAAAGAGTGAGCTAACACATACGGCCATATTTATCCAACTCTCAGCTGATAGAAACCATAATGTGAATGAGCTAATAGTAATTACTGCTTACAATTCCTCACATCACGAGTGAGCTCACCTGTGATCAACATAATTAAGTAAAACACTTTCTAAAAGTAAAAAGAAATCCCACGATGGGTAGAGTTTGTACGCACAGCCTTGTTTGTTTTTCTGTGTAAACCAAAGATAAGAGGTGACAAGATGAGTTTGGTCTGTTTCCACTAAGCATGTTGAAGGTGAAGGGAGTGTGTCATCTACCATCTTTCACATTCAAAAGTTTACTCGAAAGACAAGTGAACCATCCCTTAACCTTGTTTTGCTATAACATCTTTGGTCTGACAAACGTTTACGTGACACCCAGGAAGCATTGAATGATGTCAACAAACATGGCTCCACACAAAGCCGGCAAATAAGTTAGCATTAGTGGGCTAAGCTGTAGCATTAGTAATGTATTTCAAAAGGAGATGACTCACAAATGTGGAAATTCTGGAAATATTTGTAAAATTCTGACAATGATTCTGAGTATGACAGTGAGGAATCAGATTCTGACAGTGACAGTGAGAAGCTGCCCCCCAACCTTGTGGCCATTGAGAACCCTGACTCTGAGTGCCCCTTGCCCACAGACAAAGTCCCAGGTCCCTCTGAAGATGCTGGTGGTGATGGAGGCAGACTGACAGTGGATGAAGTACGGGAGGTCTGAGGTAGCTGGAAGGCCTCCAGCCATTTCACCCCTCCTGGCCCTGCTGTTGGCTTTGATGAATCCCAGTCTGGAGTGCAAAGCCCCTTGCCATCTCCCTCTGAGGCAGAGTGCTTCAAGCTGTTTCTGACAGAGGAGCTGTTGGAAAACATAGTGGACACGACCTGGCAGCTACAGGAGAAGAGAGGGGCACAGGGAAGGTGGACCACCTGACGGGAGAGAAAGATCAAACCAGACTGTGTGCTTGAATATAATCGCAAAATGGGGGCAGTGGATAAGTCGGACATGATAAACAGTTTTGTGGCATGCGCTGGGAAAACCACCAAATGGTATAAGAATATATTTTTTACATCTGATCGACACTGAGGTCCTCAAAGCTACATAGTTGACCGCCAGCTAACAAGTGAGGTGATTACTGAAAACGTTTTCTGTAATTTGACATACAGTTCACATACAAATTAAATACAGTTCCATTATGCAATTATATTGATAATATCTCCCCCTCTTCCCCACTCCCTCATCCTCCCAACTCCCTCTCCAAATAGTAGTTGCTAGAATACATAAGTGGTCCAGAAATCTTTGGCAAAAAAAATGTCCACTTCCAGTTACGATGTTTGCAAGTTATGTCAAATACTGTGTGTGCGTGTGTCATTTCCAAAAGTAAAGAATAAAGAGGAATTATTAGTAATTAGAATAAAATGTCAGGATAGCAATAAAACAATATTACAAGTAACATAATAACTGAAGTGTTCCACAAAGGTTTGACAACGGGGCAGGCCAAATTAATACACAGGCCAATGCAATGGTCATGATAAGCCCTTGGATAGAAGGGATCCATCTTTTGTCAAATTAATGTCAGATTTGACATGTTGTCGCAGGTTAGGAGAACTTATGCAGAAGGTTAGGATAATCAATGTAGTAGGTTAGGAGAATTAGGTTAAGGTTAGGAAAGGCTTAGAGTTAGCTTAAATTAAAAAATAAATCTACTTTTGACATTCATTTGACTAAAGCTGCATCCCTTCTAACCATGATCGGAGCAGCTTCAAAGGATACAACACAAGATAATACTTATTTGACGCCATTAGAATTAGCATTGTTTTTTCTCTTATTATTCAACTGTTACCATGCACCTGCAACAAAGATAGTTCAGTTGTGCAAGTGCCTTTTGAATTTTGAATGACAGAACTACCACAAATGTAACTACATAAGCACAATGGAGTATAACACCATAAAGTTTATGAAATAAACGTGTCCGCAGTTATAAAGGAATACACATTATACAACCAGTTAGAGATAGGGGGCAGTATTTCCACTTTGGATGAATTGCGTGCCCTTAGTGAACTGCATCAAAATCTGTCCTAAATTTCTAATATATGCATATTATTATTAATATTGGATAGAAAACACTCTGAAGTTTCTAAAACCGTTTGAATTATGTCTGTGAGTATAACAGAACTCACAGGGCAGGCAATCTTCCAAACAAGTTTTGAAATCCTGAAAGTTGGTGCAACTTTGACGTCATCGCCCCCTCCCTTCCCAACAAGTTATGGATCTGGAAACACTTCCTACGTCTTCCACTAGATGTCCTCATTCAGTAGAAAGTTAATGGAGCATTTGCTGTGAACTTTGACCTAATGGGAAGGAAAGTAGTTGGTGTCGCAAAAGGATTCCATTTTGTTGAGGCGTGTTTGCGTTTGAGTGCTTCGGCTGTTCCAATCAGCCCCAGATGAAAACGAATGATCCGGTTGGAATGCTATTGGATCTATATGATTATAACATCCTGAAGATTGATTCTGCGCTTAGTTTGACCAGTTTCTTCGACCTGTAATATGTCATTTGGAGGTTTTGATGCAAAGTTATCCTGGACCAGAAGTCATTTTTTGGGCATTTGAGCTGAAAGTGGTAGCAAATGCTGCTACTTGGACACTAGAATTGAACATTATGAAACAAAACGATTTATTGTTGAACTAGGACTCCTTGCACTACATTCTGATGAAAGATCATCAAAGGTAAGGGAATATTTAAGTTGTAGTTTTGTATTTTTGTTGACTCCAACATGGCGGAGAAATATTGTTACGTCTGAGCGCCGTCTCAGATTATTGCAATGTTAGGCTTTTTCCGTAACGTAAAAAAAAAATGTGACACAGCGGTTGCATTAAGAACCAGTGTATCTTTAATTATATGTAGAACATGTATCTTTAGTCAAAGTCACGTGGAGTTCCAGGTCTCCGGTAGCCTCTGGAACTGCCGATCTGCGGCCAACAAGGCAGAGTTCATCTCAGCCTATGCCTCCCTCCAGTCCCTCGACTTCTTGGCACTAACGCAAACATGGATCACCACAGATAACACTGCTACTCCTACTGCTCTCTCTTCGTCCGCCCACGTGTTCTCGCACACCCCGAGAGCTTCTGGTCAGCGGGGTGGTGGCACCGGGATCCTCATCTCTCCCAAGTGGTCATTCTCTCTTTCTTCCCTTACCCATCTGTCTATCGCCTCCTTTGAATTCCATGCTGTCACAGTTACCAGCCCTTTCAAGCTTAACATCCTTATCATTTATCGCCCTCCAGGTTCCCTCGGAGAGTTCATCAATGAGCTTGATGCCTTGATAAGCGCCTTTCCTGAGGACGGCTCACCTCTCACAGTTCTGGGCGACTTTAACCTCCCCACGTCTACCTTTGACTCATTCCTCTCTGCCACCTTCTTTCCACTCCTCTCCTCTTTTGACCTCACCCTCTCACCTTCCCCCTCTACTCACAAGGCAGGCAATACGCTCGACCTCATCTTTACTAGATGCTGTTCTTCCACTAACCTCACTGCAACTCCCCTCCAAGTCTCCGACCACTACCTTGTATCCTTAAATGTTAAATGTCCTTAAATGTTAAATGTATCCTTTTCCCTCTTGCTCTCATCCAACACTTCCCACACTGCCCCTACTCGGATGGTATCGCGCCGTCCCAATCTTCGCTCTCTCTCCCCCGCTACTCTCTCCTCTTCCATCCTATCATCTCTTCCCTCTGCTCAAACCTTCTCCAACCTATCTCCTGATTCTGCCTCCTCAACCCTCCTCTCCTCCCTTTCTGCATCCCTTGATTCTCTATGTCCCCTATCCTCCAGGCCGGCTCGGTCCTCCCCTCCTGCTCCGTGGCTCGACGACTCATTGCGAGCTCACAGAACAGGGCTCCGGGCAGCCGAGCGGAAATGGAGGAAAATGGAGGAAAACTCGCCTCCCTGCGGACCTTCACTCCCTCCTCTCTACATTTTCCTCTTCTGTCTCTGCTGCTAAAGCCACTTTCTACCACTCTAAATTCCAAGCATCTGCCTCTAACCCTAGGAAGCTCTTTGCCACCTTCTCCTCCCTCCTGAATCCTCCTCCCCCCCTCCTCCCTCTCTGCAGATGACTTCGTCAACCATTTTGAAAAGAAGGTCGACGACATCCGATCCTCGTTTGCTAAGTCAAACGACACTGCTGGTTCTGCTCACACTGCCCTACCCTGTGCTCTGACCTCTTTCTCCCTCTCTCTCCAGATGAAATCTCGCGTCTTGTGACGGCCGGCCGCCCAACAACCTGCCCGCTTGACCCTATTCCCTCCTCTCTTCTCCAGACCATTTCGGAGACCTTCTCCCTTACCTCACCTCGCTCATCAACTCATCCATGACCGCTGGCTACGTCCCTTCTGTCTTCAAGAGAGCGAGAGTTGCACCCCTTCTGAAAAAACCTACACTCGATCCCTCCGATGTCAACAACTACAGACCAGTATCCCTTCTTTCTTTTCTCTCCAAAACTCTTGAACGTGCCGTCCTTGCCCAGCTCTCCCGCTATCTCTCTCAGAATGACCTTCTTGATCCAAATCAGTCAGGTTTCAAGACTAGTCATTCAACTGAGACTGCTCTTCTCTGTATCACGGAGGCCCTCCGCACTGCTAAAGCTAACTCTCTCTCCTCTGCTCTCATCCTTCTAGACCTATCGGCTGCCTTCGATACTGTGAACCATCAGATCCTCCTCTCCACCCTCTCCGAGTTGGGCATCTCGGCGCGGCCCACGCTTGGATTGCGTCCTACCTGACAGGTCGCTCCTACCAGGTGGCGTGGCGAGAATCTGTCTCCTCACCACGCGCTCTCACCACTGGCGTCCCCCAGGGCTCTGTTCTAGGCCCTCTCCTATTCTCGCTATACACCAAGTCACTTGGCTCTGTCATAACCTCACATGGTCTCTCCTATCATTGCTATGCAGACAACACACAATTAATCTTCTCCTTTTCCCCTTCTGATGACCAGGTGGCGAATCGCATCTCTGCATGTCTGGCAGACATATCAGTGTGGATGACGGATCACCACCTCAAGCTGAACCTCGGCAAGACGGAGCTGCTCTTCCTCCCGGGAAGGACTGCCCATTCCATGATCTCGCCATCACGGTTGACAACTCCATTGTGTCCTCCTCCCAGAGCGCTAAGAACCTTGGCGTGATCCTGGACAACACCCAGTCGTTCTCAACTAACATCAAGGCGGTGGCCCGTTCTTGTAGGTTCATGCGCTACAACATCCGCAGAGTACGACCCTGCCTCACACAGGAAGCGGCGCAGGTCCTAATCCAGGCACTTGTCATCTCCCGTCTGGATTACTGCAACTCGCTGTTGGCTGGGCTCCCTGCCTGTGCCATTAAACCCCTACAACTCATCCAGAACGCCGCAGCCCGTCTGGTGTTCAACCTTCCCAAGTTCTCTCACGTCACCCCGCTCCTCCACTCTCTCCACTGGCTTCCAGTTGAAGCTCGCATCCGCTACAAGACCATGGTGCTTGCCTACGGAGCTGTGAGGGGAACGGCACCTCAGTACCTCCAGGCTCTGATCAGGCCCTACACCCAAACAAGGGCACTGCGTTCATCCACCTCTGGCCTGCTCGCCTCCCTACCACTGAGGAAGTACAGTTCCCGCGCAGCCCAGTCAAAACTGTTCGCTGCTCTGGCCCCCCAATGGTGGAACAAACTCCCTCACGACGCCAGGACAGCGGAGTCAATCACCACCTTCCGGAGACACCTGAAACCCCACCTCTTTCAGGAATACCTAGGATAGGATAAAGTAATCCTTCTCACCCCCCTTAAAAGATTTAGATGCACTATTGTAAAGTGGCTGTTCCACTGGATGTCTTAAGGTGAACGCACCAATTTGTAAGTCGCTCTGGATAAGAGCATCTGCTAAATGACTTAAATGTAATGTAAATGTAAAGTTTATGATGAGTATTTCTGTTATCTGGCGTAGCTTTCTATAATTCCTCCGGATATTTTGGAGGATGTTCTGAACATGGCGTCAATGTAAACCGAGATTTATGGATATAAAATGCATATTATCGAACAAAACATAAATGTACTGTGTAACATGTCATATGACTGTCATCTGATGAAGATCTTCAAGAGGTTAGTGATTGATTTTTTTTTAAATCCTGCTTTTGTGATTTTTATATTTTGCTGGAAAAAATGGCTACGTTTTTTCTTTGGTTTGGTGGTGGTCTAACATAAATATATGTTGTGTTTTCGCCGTAAAACATTTTCTGACACGCTGGGTAGATGAACAAGGTGTTTATCTTTCATTTAAGGTATTGGACTTGTTAATGTGTGGAGGTGAAATATTTCGAAAGAATATTTTTGCATTCCCTGCGCCACCTTTTCAGCTGAAGGGGGGGGGGGGGTGGAGTTCCCGTAGGGGGAACCCCTCGCCTCTTAAGCTCCATACACTGAACAAAATAAAAATGCAACAATATTACTTATTTTTTCTGTTACAGTTAATTTAAGGAAATCAGTCAATTTAAATGTTTTTATTTGTCCTTTATTTAACTAGACAAGTCAGTTAACCTGTCGCTCCTACCCTCTACTTTTTTGAACATTTTGTTTCTTACATTTCACAATGCCAGGAATATAGGCCATATGGTTAGAATGTGTGGATAGGAACAGTTTTTAAAACTGGTTAAATAACTGTGCTATTACATTGTTCAGGGGCAGGAAAACCTGATCACAGAAAATGGAAATAAATATTTTACTTCAAGCAATTGTTAACAGTGAGCTAGATAAGACCGAGCATTCAACTCCCACAGCATCCCCATGTTGTCTAGTCTTGTGAATTGAATCATCATTGATTCTTGGTTACTTACCTCCGGTCTCCGCCCAGATCACCGGAAGAGCTCTCCTGAAATTTTTTTCACGACAGCGAATGGCTATTTTTATGCGTTTACTAATACCACAAAATAAATGTAGTTTAGGCCTACTTTTTGAATTTTAAAAAATCTGAAATCGCTGGATTTCTACATATGATATCTTGGGAATGCAGATCGAAATAAAGACATCTGACATTGGTCAAATAATGACTGTTTTCTATTTTAAAAAATGCTAATTATTTTGTTTACGTCCCCTGCTGTGCTTTTCTGTTCTGGATCAAAAAACCAGTCAGCATTTAAAAATCTGTTGCCTGACCTGCATGTGTATTTTAACAATTTGCCTCATGCAGTTTCAAAGCGTCCCAGTAGGGCAGTTGACACATCTCCTTTGCATACAATGAGTTGACTGCCTTGTTCAGGGGCAGGACATATTTTTACCTGTGGAATGTTGTTACTAGCCCACTAATCTAGGCTCTTCAATGGCTGATTTCACATGACTGGGAATGCAGATATACATCTGTTGGTCAAATATACCTTAAAAAAAGGTAAGGGTGTGGATCAAAAAACCAGTCAGTATCTGTTGTGACCACAATTTGCCTCATGCAGTGTGACACATCTCCTTTGCATAGAGTTGATCAGGCTGTGGAATGTTGGCCCACTCCTCTTCAATGGCTGTGCAAAGTTCCTGGATATTGGAGGGAACTGGAACACACTGTCGTACACATTGATCCAGAGCATCACAAACATGCTCAATGGTTGACATGTCTGGTGAGTATGCAATTCATAGAAGAACTGGGACATTTTCAGCTTCCTGAAACTGTGTAAAGATCCTTGCAACATGGGGCCGTGCATTATCAAGCTGAAACATGAGGTGGTGGATGAATGGCTCAAAGTGGGCCTCAGGATCTCGTCATGTTGCCATCAATAAAATGCTATTGTGTTCGTTGCCTGCCCATAACAAAACCCCACAGCCACCATGGGGCATTCTGTTTACAACATTTGCATCAGCAAACCGCTCACCCACACGACGCAATACACGCTGTCTGCCATCTGCCCAGTACAGTTGAAACCGTGATTCATCCATGAAGAGCACACTTCTCCAGCATGCCAGTGGCCATCAAAGATAAGCATTTTCCCACTGAAGTCAGTTATGATGCCAAACTACAGTCAGGTCAAGACCCTGGTGTGGATGATGATAACGAAGATGAGCTTCCCTGATACGGTTTCTGACCGTTTGTACAGTCATTTTTCAGTTGTGCCAACCCACAGTTTCATCTGCTATCCGGGTGGCTGGTGTCAAACGATCCTGCAGGTGAAGAAGCCAGATGTTGAAGTCCTGGGCTGGCGTGGTTACACATGGTCTATGATTGTGAGGTCGGCTGGACGTACTGACAAATTCTCTAAAACAACGTTGGAGGAGGCTAATGATACAGAAATTAACATAATATTCCCAGTCAACAGCTCAGGTGGACATTCCTGCAGTCAGCATGCCAATTGCATGCTCCATCAAAACTTGTGTTGTGTGACAAAACTGAACATTTTAGAGTAGCCTTTTATTGTCCTCAGCACAAGGTTCATCTGTGTAATGATCATGCTGTTTAATCAGCTTCTAGATATGCCACACCTGTCAGGTGGATGGATTCTCTTGGCAAAGGAGAAATGCTTACTAACAGGGATATATATTATTATATTTATACAGTTTTAAATGTTATGATTATTTATTTGTGTTGTTCCAAATGTCGGAATAAAAATTACAGTTAGTGCAGAATGGTGCTATTTTTAGGGGGGCTGAAGGAGGGGGTTCGCCCAGGGAGCCATACAAGCTAGAACCACCAATAGGTGGAAAACATGGGCTCTCATTGAAGACAGAACATTGAACATCTGCCTCAAACGTAAATTGTCCGCCACAGTGAAATGGGATAATTCTATGTGAATTAATGAGGAGGTGGAACATACCTAATTTCAAACTGTTGTTAGAAAATTATGTATTGACATGTAGCTGAAACATAGCCAACAGATAATTAGCAGACAGCGTGCCAATGGTTTGAGGGCAGCACAGGTTAACTCTCCTGTTGCGTAACAGTCCAATTCTGGAACAGTGCGTGAATTCTGACATCACGAGCATGAAAAAACGAATTGTATTAGAGATAATCGGAGCTCACACGTGAAAAAGTTCAATGGAGTTCAGAAGCCGAGAAAGCTTTCAAGGACCTTCAAACCTCCCTCTGTTCAAAGACATGTATGCCCAGTTCAGCTGGATTACTAATCAGCACACCTGGAAGGCATTCCCTAATGAACTGACCAGCACAAGAGTGCAGGCTGGACCTCACTCAACTGGAGCAGTTAAGACTTACCGTCTACAGACTCCTCCGAAGGAGAGTTACAAACTCTGCCAGTGAAGCCACGACACCACTGACCAAGAAGCTACAGGTGTCTACCATCTTTAACCACCCTCTTGCTTGAACAGCTTTGTGGACTAAAACTCCAGAGACACTGAAAAGGTTAGCAATTAAAAGCTGTAAGACTAAAAGCTAAATTAAAAGCATTTGAAACATGAACTCTTTTGTTGAGTGTTTACTCATTGCCGCTTGTGTAGTTTGGCACACGCCACTCTTCCCGACAAACCCATACAAACTGGAGACACCACAACTGAAATAAACAGGCAGTGATGGTGTTTCTCAGCCCGGTTCCCCTGGGGAATAAGGCTTGTGTAGATTGTGTGTAATGAACCTTCCGGGGATTAAAGTGCTGTTTGCAGGTATTCACAGCCTCCTGTCCATGCTGTCAAACAGCCCCAATATGTTAATGCCTTCAACAAACAAGACTTACCACGCTCTACCATAGCGCAATTTGTGCATTATGCAACAGATGCCTGAACACAAAGATTGACTTTCTCATCAAGCAAAGGTCAGAACAGAGAGAAACATTGGTTTCATATTTCGAGACTCCCTCCATAGGGAATACTATGAATGGTTTGTTAATTTAAAGGGGCAGTGCAGTCAACGTGATTTGCCAGTTTTATATATACACTGCTCAAAAGAATAAAGGGAACACTTAAAAAACACAATGTAACTCCAAGTCAATCACACTTCTGTGAATTCAAACTGTCCACTTAGGAAGCAACACTGATTGACAATCAATTTCACATGCTGTTGTGCAAATGGAATAGACAACAGGTGGGAATTATAGGCAATTAGCAAGACACCCCCAATAAAGGAGTGGTTCTGCAGGTGATAACCACAGACCACTTCTCAGTTCCTATGCTTCCTGACTGATGTTTTGGTCACTTTTGAATGCTGGCGGTGCTTTCACTCTAGTGGTAGCATGAGACGGAGTCTACAACCCACAGAAGTGTCTCAGGTAGTGCAGCTCATCCAGGATGGCACATCAATGCGAGCTGTGGCAAGAAGGTTTGCTGTGTCTGTCAGCGTAGTGTCCAGAGCATGGAGACGCTACCAGGAGACAGGCCAGTACATCAAGAGACGTGGAGGAGGTCGTAGGAGGGCAACAACCCAGCAGCAGGACCGCTACCTCCGCCTTTGTGCAAGGAGGAGCAGGAGGAGCACTGCCAGAGCCCTGCAAAATGGCCACAAATGTGCATGTGTCTGTTTCTGACCGTTTGAGCAGACTCCATGAGGGTGGTATGAGGGCCCGACGTCCACAGGTGGGGGTTGTGCTTACAGCCCAACACCGTGCAGGACGTTTGGCATTTGCCAGAGAACACCAAGATTGGCAAATTCGCCACTGGCGCCCTGTGCTCTTCACAGATGAAAGCAGGTTCACACTGAGCACATGTGACAGACGTGACAGTCTGGAGACGCCGTGGAGAACGTTCTGCTGCCTGCAACATCCTCCAGCATGACCGGTTTGGCAGTGGGTCAGTCATGGTGTGGGGTGGCATTTCTTTGGGGGGCCGCACAGCCCTCCATGTGCTCGCCAGAGGTAGCCTGACTGCCATTAGGTACCGAGATGAGATCCTCAGACCCCTTGTGAGACCATATGCTGGTGTGGTTGGCCCTGGGTTCCTCCTGATGCAAGACAATGCTAGACCTCATGTGGCTGGAGTGTGTCAGCAGTTCCTGCAAGAGGAAGGCAATGATGCTATGGACTGCCCCGCCCGTTCCCCAGACCTGAATCCAATTGAGCACATCTGAGACATCATGTCTCGCTCCATCCACCAACGCCACGTTGCACCACAGACTGTCCAGTAGTTAGCGGATGCTTTAGTCCAGGTCTGGGAGGAGATGCCTCAGGAGACCATCCGCCACCTCATCAGGAGCATGCCCAGGTGTTGTAGGGAGGTCATACAGGCACGTGGAGGCCACACACCCTACTGAGCCTCATTTAGACTTGTTTTAAGGACATTACATCAAAGTTGGATCAGCCTGTAGTGTGGTTTTCCACTTTAATTTTGAGTGTGACTCCAAATCCAGACCTCCATGGGTTGATAAATTTGATTTCCATTGATCATTTTTGTGTGATTTTGTTGTCAGCACATTCAACTATGTAAAGAAAAAAGTATTTAATAAGAATATTTCATTCTTTCAGATCTAGGATGTGTTATTTTAGTGTTCCCTTTATTTTTTTGAGCAGTGTATATATTTCCACGCTATGAGGATGGAAAAATACTGTGAAATTGTGAAAATCATGATAATGTCCCGTGGAAAGTAGGCTCCATCGCATTTATTTTTTATCCTGAAAAACTCCAAATCCTTAACGATTACAAGCAAACCCATAACATGATATCTTATTATGTGACTTATTAAGCACATTTTTTCCCTTGACCTTATTTAGGCTTGCCATAACAAAGGGGTTGAATACTTTTCATTTTTTATTAATTTGTAAGAAATGTAAAAAACATAATTCCACTTTGACATTATGGGGTATTACAGACTCCATTTTAAATGCAGGCTGTAAGACAAAAACAAACAAAAAAAGTCAAAGGGTGTACAGTTGAAGTTGGAAGTTTACAGTCGTGGCCAAAAGTTTTGAGAATTACACAAATATTAATTTTTAGTCTGTTGCCTCAATTTGTATGAGAGCAATTTGCATATACTCCAGAATCTTAAGAAGAGTGATCAGATGAATTGCAATTAATTGCAAAGTCCCTCTTTGCCATGCAAATGAACTGAATTCCCCAAAAACATTTCCACTGCATTTCAGCCCTGCCACAAAAGGACAAGCTGACATCATGTCAATGATTCTCTCGTTAACACAGGTATGAGTGTTGACGAGGACAAGGCTGGAGATCACTATGTCATGCTGATTGAGTTCGAATAACAGACTGGAAGCTTCAAAAGGAGGGTGGTGCTTGGAATCATTGTTCTTCCTCTGTCAAACATGGTTACCTGCAAGGAAACATGTGCCGTCATCATTGCTTTGCACAAAAAGGGCAAGTATAAGGATATTGCTGCCAATAAGATTGCACCTAAATCAACCATTTATCGGATCATCAAGAACTTCAAGGAGAGCGGTTCAATTGTTGTGAAGAAGGCTTCAGGGCGCCCAAGACAGTCCAGCAAGCGCCAGGACCGTCTCCTAAAGTTGATTCAGCTGCGGGATCAGGGCACCACCAGTACAGAGCTTGCTCAGGAATGGCAGCAGGCAGGTGTGAGTGCATAATCCATGTTCATCTGTACAAACAATAGTACGCAAGTATAATCACCATTGGACCACGCAGCCGTCATACCACTCAGGAAGGAGATGCGTTCTGTCTCCTAGAGATGAACGTACTTTGGTTATTCTCTAAGAGACAGAATGCATCTCCTTGCGTCTCCCTCCTGAGTGGTATGAAGGCTGCGTGGTCCTGTGGTGTTTATACTTGCATATTATTGTTTGTACAGATGAATGTGGTTCCTTCAGGCGTTTGGAAATTGCTCCCAAGGATGAACCAGACTTGTGGAGGTCTACAATTTTTTGTCTGAGGTCTTGGCTGATTTCTTTTGATTTTCCCATGATGTCAAGCAAGGAGGCGCTGAGTTTGAAGGTAGGCCTTGAAATGCATCCACAGGTACACTTCCAATTGACTCAAATGATGTCAATTAGCCTATCAGAAGCGTCTAACGCCATGACATAATTTTCTGGAATAATCCAAGCTGTTTAATGGCACAGTCAATTTAGTGTATGTAAACTTATAAGTGAAATAATATGTCTGTAAACAATTATTTAAAAAATGACTTGATATCTCTGTTATTCCAGAAAACCTACAGTAAAATATTTTACTTTTTCTCGATAATCTTAATAATAAGACGTTTTTGGCATAAATTAATGGATGTCTTTGAATAGTTATTTGAAACACTGTCGACACTACCAGCATATTGTTTATTTTACAGTACACTAATCCCTATCATAATGGAGTAATACCAATTATGTTCAGGAATGTCATATTTTGAGTTAACTGTGCTTTTCAATTAAATATATTGGTAATGTCTGAAAGCAAGTTTACTGTGTGTGGCTGGGTGGCCTTGAAAAGTTATATGCCATACATGTCTGCATGTCTGTTATTTTTCTATTCTTTTTCATTTGACCATTTTGTGAACATTCAATGCTAAGATTAGATGTGTTCATATGGATGCAATAATTATCCTCACTACACGAATACTAAAAATGTAGTTACTGAAAGTGGTCACAAATTACAACCATTTAACTGACTAGTGAATGTGAACACTGGCCTAAATGTGAAGTCAGTGTCTTTGATTGTCTTTTGGGCAAAGCATTCGGAGAATAAGAGGTGGCTCTTGAGTCAAGTGAGTCCAGGTCAATCATGGCAGCAATGCCAGTGTGAGGCAACCATGTTCTGTTCATGAATTCCGATTGATTCATACAATCATTTGAATGGTGGAAAGAAAATGCTTATCATTTAATTGCACAGAAAACAGACAGCACTCAGTCACAAGAGACAGTCAGGACCAGGCATGCTGAGACAAAGACCCCAAATAAACCATTTAAGAACTGCATTCGAAAGAAGGCAAAAGTATAATTCAAAACTGTAAGACAGTGCATTCTGCTAACTTCATGGGGATGAGGGAAAGTTTGGTGATGGGTGGTAGGATGGAAGAGCGTGAAGGGGAGTGTGGACCTTCCACTGTGTTCTACTGGAGCTCCATTAATCGCTAGGCTGACCAAAGGATAGCCAGATAGTTTTCAGCGAGACACTGTGTGTGTGCTGCTCCCAATTATAATTTAGATGCATAGCTTCAAGTGAAGTCATTGATCAGATTCAGGATGAGGAGAACCACTATGCAGGAAAAAATGATCATGTTTTGAGCACAAACAGTCCTTGATGTTAAATGTTATGCAAACACCCTATACAACAGAGAGGAATTTTGTTGAGGATTTTTTTATCATATACTGTATTTAACAGGTTGCCTAGCCAGAAAGAGACAAGAATAACCTCCAAATTGTGTGGATATAATGGGCTACTCATGGGTTGTGGCTGATGTGTGGATGATGAGGTCAAAGGGATATGGTTCTCTTCTGGGCTCTTAATTAAAAGTCAGTCATGACGCACCCCAGATTCAGCTCAGCCACCCCCGTTCTTTCGTTACTGAATAACAATCATTACATGAGGTGTCAGAGCAAGTCAATATGCTGACAGGGTGAAGTACCACCCCATCCATATCGCCTGCTCCAAACCTGTGCATCAACTTCACTCACACTGAGTAACAAGAGGGACGAGCTCAAGATTTGTTCAAATCAGCACCTCCCTCCCCCAGGTTAAGATGGGGGAGGTCAGTCTTCGTTCATTCTCTCTGCCAGACTGTACCAAGGAGGCATCATTAAATGTATTTTCACTGGTTATTGTGCATAATTCATATTCAACCCGTTGAAATATAAATGTTGCTGTTGGAGAAAGACCGCAGCACAAGATGAGGGGCAGAACCGAACCTCAAGTGGGAGTTGATGTTCAAGGAAAAAGGCAGGAGTGAGGAGCCCTTTGGACAGGTCTAGAGCGCCTCGAGGTGAATCCATTTGGAATGTTATCCTGACATACCAACTGAACTTGGAGAAGATCGATGGTCAATCCAATTACTCGTTAATGGCCAACATTTTCCTCTTCTAATTCCTGTACGCAAAGCATACAGAACAAGACAAACCATATCTCAAATCAGTGCACTGTTTGTGTTTTCCATCCACAATTTTAAGGAATCAAAACAGCCCACATGAGCTGTGTTTTGTATTTTCACTAGGCAATTTTCAGGAAGTAACATAAGCGAAGGCTTGAGTAAAGGAGGCAGAGAACTGAATAATGTAATGATGGTGTGACTGGACAAGCCAGTAAGTAGCCCTACTTCACATTATAACCAGCCCTCTGGAGATTTCGTTTGAATCCCAACACCGTAGATGGCAATATGCAGGGCTCTCTGCTTACTTGACCACATATGACAATTGCTCCGGTGACCTCACCAACCTGAACCTGGATTCAAATTGAATAGCAGCCTAGGGTTGGGTAAATATGGATAACACAGCTTAGACCGAACAAATACAGACATAATATTAATCTTTGATGGGTTTAATGTTGCTGTGGCTTAACTGGAGGGAGGCTTTTTCATACTGATCTGTTTCCTGAGGGCAGTTGCAACAATTGTTCATTTATTTCAATCCCTCAATCTCTTCATCAATGGAAAAATGTATTCTAGTGGCTGTGGGCTTAGAAACAGAGGAAATGGTAGAATCTTTCATCATTTCCATCCAGTCTTTAGTGCACCTGTGTAATTACAATAGGGGAGAGTGGGGTAAGTTGAACTCCCAAACGAGCTAAATGCCTTTTATGCTTACTTTGAGGAAGACAACACTAAGTTTTGAGTGAAAGGCCCTGTTGTTCCGGATGACTGTGTGGTCTCGCTCTCTGTGGACGATGTGAGTAAAACTTTAAAACAGCTTAACACTCACATGGCCACCGGGTGGAATACCAGGGAGTTTTCTCTAAGCTTGCGCAGACCAGCTGGCAAGTGTCTTCACAGACATTTTCAATATCTCCTTGTCCCAGTTTGTAATCCCAACATGTTTCAAGCTGACCACCATTGTCCCTGTTCCCAATAACTCCAGGGTAACCTGTCTAAGTGACAATCAGCCTGTAGCACTCACATCTGTAATTGTGAAGTGCTTTAAAAACTTCATTGGGATAGGGGGCAGTGTTTTCACTTCCGGATGAAAAGTGTGCCCAAAGTAAACTGTAAACTAAAATTATGTCTGTGCATGCAATTCCTAGGGCTTCCACTAGATGTCAACAGTCTTTAGAAAGAGGTTCAGGCTGGTTTTTGGAAAAATGACCCAGAAATTGTAGTTTTTCTAGGTGGTTCCCATTTTGGCTGTAGTGTTTCCAAGCGCGTGGAGGAAAGCGCGTTCTTTCTTAACTTCTTGCGTCGAGCCATCCCGGATCCGATATCGTGACTACAGCCTCAAGCTCATTACCATAACGCAACGTTAACTATTCATGAAAATCGCAAATGAAATTAAATGAATCTATTTGCTCTCAAGTTTAGCCTTTTGTTAACAACACTGTCATCTCAGATTTTCAAAATATGCTTTTGAACCATAGCTAAACAAGCATTTGTGTAAGAGTATTGATAGCCTAGCATTGCATTAAGCCTAGCATTCAGCATGCAACATTTTCTACAAAAACCAGTAAAGAATTCAAATAAAATCATTTACCTTTGAATAACTTCGGATGTTTTCAATGAGGAGACTCTCAGATAGCAAATGTTCAGTTTTTCCTGAAAGATTATTTGTTTAGGACAAATCGCTCCGTTTTTCTGCGTCACGTTTAGCTACGGAAAAAAAAACTATATCCAGGATTGTGTAAATCTATCCGCAAGCTCATTAGCATAACACAACGTTAACTATTCATGAAAATCGCAAATGAAATGAAATGAATCTATTTGCTCTCAAGCTTAGCCTTTTGTTAACAACACTGTCATCTCAGATTTTCAAAATATGCTTTTGAACCATAGCTAAACAAGCATTTGTGTAAGAGTATTGATAGCCTAGCATTGCATTAAGCCTAGCATTCAGCATGCAACATTTTCCACAAAAAACAGAAAAGAATTCAAATAAAATAATTTACCTTTGAAGAACTTCAGATGTTTTTAATGAGGAGACTTTGTTAGATAGCAAATGTTCCATTTTTACAAAAAATATTATTTGTGTCGACTAATCGCTCCGTTTTGTTCATCACATTTGGGGAGGGGAAAAAAAATATATATATATTAAGTCATTAAACGCAAACTTTTTTCCTAATTAACTCCATAATATCGACAGAAACATGGCAAACCGATGTTTAGAATCAATCCTCAAGGTGTTTTTCACATATCTATCGACGATAAAATCCATCTTGGCAGTTTACTTTCTCTTCTGAAGAAATGGAACGCGCATGGACCTACAGATTACGCACACAGGACACCGGGCGGGACACCAGGTAAATGTAGTCTCTTATGGTCAGTCTTCCAATGATATGCCTACAAACACGTCACAATGCTGCAGACACCTCGGGGAATAGACAGAAACCGCAGGCTCATTCCTGGCACATTCACAGCCATATAAGGAGACATTGGAACACAGCGCCTTCAGAATCTGGGGCATTTCCTGTATGAAACTTCATCTTGGTTTCGCCTGTTGCATTAGTTCTGGGGCACGCACAGATAATATCTTTGCAGTTTTGGAGACGTCAGAGTTTTGTCTTTCCAAGGCTGTCAATTCCATGCATAGTCGAGCATCTTTTCGTCACAAAATATCGCGCTTAAAACGGGCACGTCTTTTTATCCAATAATGACATAGCGCACCCATAGATTGAAGAGGTTAACTCCGGTAATGAACATACTATTCTCCGTCTTAAATTTGATAGTTTACTTGTGTATTAGGATACCTAAGGTTTGATTATAAACGTTGTTTGGAAAAGTTTATTAGTAACGTTTGGGATTAATTTTGTATACATTTTGATGGAGGGAAACTGAGTGGATTATTGACTGAAGCGCGCCAGCTAAACTGAGTTTTTATGGATATAAAGAAGGACATTTTCGAACAAAGGGACCATTTGTGATGTAACTGGGACCTTATGCAGTGCCAACAGAAGAAGATCATCAAAGGTAAAGCATTTTTTATATCGCTATTTCTGACATTTGTGTCGCACCTGCCTGGATGAAATATGTTTTTCATGTGTTGGTATGTGGGACGCTGTCCTCAGATAATCGCATGGTTTGCTTTCGCCGTAAAGCCTTTTTGAAATCTGACACGGTGGTTGGATTAAAAACAAGTTCAGATTTATTTTGATGTATTACACTTGTGATTTTATGAAAGTTAAATATTTATAGTCATTTGAATTCGGCACTCTGCAATTTCACTGGATGTTGTTGAGGTGTCCCGCTAGCGGCACGCCTATCCCAATGTTAAGGCTGATTATGACACACATCAGCATCATCATCCCAGACACGCTAGACCCACTCCAATTCGCATACTGCCCCAACAGATCCACAGAGGATGCAATCTCAATTGTACATCACACTGCCCTCTCCAACCTGGATAAGAGGGGAAATAACTATCTGAGAATGCTGTTCATAGACCACAGCTCAGTGTTGTACACCATAGTCCCCTCCAAGCTCATTACCAACCTGGGGATCCTGGGACTGAACACCTCCCTCTGCAACTGAATCCTGAACTTCCTGATTGGCTGGTCCCAGGTGGTGAGGGTAGATCACAACACCTCTGCCAAGCTGACCCTCAACACAGGGGCCCCTCAGGGTTGTGTGCTTAGTCCCCTCCTGTACTCCCTGTTCACCCACGACTGCGTGGTCACGCACGACTCCAACACCATCATCAAGTTTGCTGATGACAGTGGTAGTCCTGATCTCCGACGGCGATGAGGCAGCCTACAGGGAGGAGGTCCGAGACTTATCAGTGTGGTAACAGGACAACAACCTCTCCTTAAATGTCAGTAAGAACCAAGGAGCTGATTGTGGACTACAGGATTAAAAGGGGAGAGCATGCCCCCATCCACAGGTCTGTAGTGGAGTGGGTTGACAGCTTCAAGTTCCTTGGAGTCCACAGCCCTAAGGACTTAACATGGTCCACACACACCCACACAGTTGTGAAGAGGGCACGACAGTGCCTCTTCCCCCTCAGGAGGCTGAAAAGATTTGGCATGAGCCCGTGGATCCTCAAGAAGTTAAACAACTGCACCATTGAGAGTATCTTGACTGACTGCATCACCACATGGTATGGTAAATGCACCACCCGAACGCAAAGCATTTCAGTGTGGTGCGGTCATCCCAGTACATCACTGGGGCCAAGCTCCCTGGCATCCAGGAACTCTATATCAAGTGGTGTCAGAGGAAGGCCTGAATTGCCAAAGACTCCAGCCACCCAAGACATAGACTGTTCACTCTACTGCCATCCGGTAAACGGTACCAGAGGTTCCGACCAACAGGGTCCGAGACAGCTTGTACCCCCAAGCCATAAGACTGCTAAATAACCATACGATTGCTAAATAGCTAATTTAATGGTTACCTGGACTATCTGCACTAACCATATCTTGCACTGACTCTACCCACACTCAACACTGCACTGTCACTCTTATACATTCACATACACTACATACGCACACATACAAATAACACACACACACACATAAGACACAACACAAACACAAACACACAAATACATGCACACAGAGTACACACTTTTACACTTCTACACTTTTGCTACTCTGTTCTTTATTATACTCTTATTATCTATCCTGATGCCTAGTCACGATTACTCTGCATCGAAGTACATACAGTATCTACCTCAAATATCTCATACCTCTGCACATTGATCTGGTACTGGTACTCCCTGTACATAGCTTTTTTTTTAAACTCCGCATTGTTGGGAAGGGCTTGTAAGCAAGAATTTCATGGTAAAGTCTACACCTCTATTAATTCGGCGCATGTGACAAATACAATATTTTGTCATTTTGACCTTGCCATTGGATCAACCATTGGCTCAACTTACCCCATGGCCATGGTTCAACTGGCCACATGGCCATGGTTCAACTTGCCACATGGCCATGGTTCAACTGGCCACATGGCCATGGTTCAACTTGCCACATGGCCATGGTTCAACTTGCCACATGGCCATGGTTCAACTTGCCACATGGCCATGGTTCAACTTGCCACATGGCCATGGTTCAACTTGCCACATGGCCATGATTCAACTTGTCACATGGCCATGGTTCAACTTGCCACATGGCAACCTTCTTAACGAAACTCAGCAAAAAAAGAAACTTTCTCTCACTGTCAACTGTGTAAATATTTGTATGAACATAACAAGATTCAACAACTGAGACATAAACTGAACAAGTTCCACAGACATGTGACTAACAGAAATAGAATAATGTGTTCCCGAACAAAGGGGGAGTCAAAATCAAAAGTAACAGTCAGTATCTGGTGTGGCCACCAGCTGCATTAAGTACTGCAGTGCAACTCCTCCTCATCATGGTCTGCACCAGATTTGGCAGTTCTTGCTGTGAGATGTTACCCCCCTCTTCTACCAAGGCACCTGCAAGTTCCCGGACATTTCTGTGGGGAATGGCCCTAGCCCTCACCCTCCGATCCAAGAGGTCCCAGACGTGCTCAATGGGATTGAGATCCGGGCTCTTTGCTGGCCATGGCAGAAACTGACATTCCTGTTTTGCAGGAAATCATGAACAGAATGAGCAGTATGGCTGGTGACATTGTCATGCTGGAGGGTCATGTCAGGATGAGCCTGCAGGAGGAATACCACATGAGGGAGAAGGATGTCTTCAGTGTAACGCACAGCGTTGAGATTGCCTGCAATGACAACAACCTCAGTCCGATGATGCTGTGATATACCGCCCCAGACCATGACAGACCCTCCACCTCCAAATCGATCCCGCTCCAGAGTATAGGCCTCGGTGTAACGCTCATTCCTTCGACGATAAACATGAATTCGACCATCACCCCTGGCGAGACAAAACTGCGACACGTCAGTGAAGAGCACTTTTTTCCAGTCTTGTCTGGTCCAGCGATGGTGGGTTTGTGCCCATAGGCGACGTTGTTGCCGGTGATGTCTGGTGAGGACCTGCCTTGCAACAGGCCTACAAGCCCTCAGTCCTGCCTCTCTCAGCCTATTGCGGACAATCTGAGCACTGATGGAGGGATTGTGCGTTCCTGGTGTAACTCGGGCAGTTGTTGTTGCCATCCTGTACCTGTCCCGCAGGTGTGATGTTCGGATGTACCAATCCTGTGCAGGTGTTGTTACACGTGGTCTGCCACTGCGAGGACGATCAGCTGTACTTCCTGTCTCCCTGTAGCGCTGTCTTAGGCGTCTCACAGTATGGACATTGCAAATGATTGCCCTGGCCACATCTGCAGTCCTCATGCCTCCTTGCAGCATGCATTAGGTACATTCACACAGATGAGCAGGGACCCTGGGCATCTTTCTATTGGTGTTTTTCAGAGTCAGTAGAAAGGCCTCTTTAGTGTCCTAAGTTTTCATAACTGTGACCTTAATTGCCTACCGTCTGTAAGCTGTTAGTGACCGTTCCACAGGTGTTATGTTCATTAATTGTTTATGGTTCATAGAACAAGCATGGGAAACAGTGTTTAAGCCCTTTACAATGAAGATCTGTGAAGTTTTTGGGATTTTACGAATTATCTTTGAAAGACAGGGTCCTGAAAAAGGGACGTTTCTTTTTTTTTGCTGAGTTTATACTACCTCACACAGCTACGAGGATGCACTTTCATGCTAGGTTTAGAACCTCACATTGTTCTACACAGTATACGCTTCAATCTTAAAATGACCTACTTTGGTAGATACAAGCATCATGAAACCTCTAACACAATAAATTCATTTGACTTGTTAAAAATAATTTTTGGGGGGACTTAGCTTGCTTACCACTTTTTCCAAGTGTTTCCTTCCTTCACAGACTCCATGTTATTATGACCTCTTCCTAAAGATTTTGTTAAATTATTCATTTTGTGTGTGGTTTCCTAGAAACAAGGGTGGCTCAAGTTACATCTTTGACTTACCCTACTTTCCTCTTCTCATAAATGCAGTAAACTCAACTCTGATGCACATGACAAGTAAGATTTCTGAATCTGAATAAGTAGCTTATTCTCTGCTTGAGTAAAAATGGCTGCAGGGCCTTCCCATAAATCTATTTTGTGAAGCCTGGAATCCAACTCCAAAATGGCTTGTTGTCATTCCCTCTAAAGGCTGTGAATACAGTGGAACGCTCGCTGACTACATCATGCAAATGGTTGTGTAACTAATCTATAGGACGCAGCTGCTGCACCAGTATGCGTGGCTGGATTGCATATCAACGTGTTTTGAAGTGGTTACTGGATCTGTACCTAGATTGGACGGCCAGCTTTCGTTTTAATGACAGTAGTCTGACACGCCAAGCATATATCAAACACCATTGCAGCGTGTATGCCCGCTTTGGCACTCTCTATCTAAAGTGAACAGATATCCTTCAATTTATCGTAAAATACTTATTGGCCTTTAACACAGAAGCTAAAACCACTTTTAAGGATTTTTGCCACCAAAGGTCAAATGGCAACAAAAGAAATCACAGAGCGCCTTGATCCACTTTAATGTTATAAAGTTTGATTGGTGTCCCTGTTGAGACGCTTAGATCTTGCTCTGTTTAGGACACCATTTGATCCTTTACTTCAAGCAAGCCCTTATTCTTACACGTGTGTCGCATCTCTAGGGCTGATGAGCCCCTTCCCTGTGCCAGCTCTGTTCTCTGCCGGGCTTGCTACAGGATCGATACAGGGTCAATTTATTCTCCCCTTAGTCGCACAGATCTAGCTTCCCTTGTTTTCCTTGCTGCTATGAGAGTAAGCGCTCCTCTGGTGCCATGATCCCCTTGGAGTGATTTAGTGCACTCTTTCTTACATCCTCCCAGGCCTGCTGAGTTTGCCTGCATTCAACCCCTGAAACATGATCAGCCTCTGAGTGTTATGTTCACTGTAAAGAGTTTATTAAAGCATCATTTATGGTGGCACATTTTTACCAGCAAATCTCAATTTCCTAATGTATCATTTGTGTCTATAAATAATTTTAAATATTTTTATTTATTTGTGAATTCCATTTTATTTTGGCTTCTTCTACCAATGAGTTTTGCAAAGAATTTGCGTCACAGAGAAAAGGTTCCCGAACGTACTTTAAACTTTTTTTCGCTCCATTTGAACTAAACAAAAAACAACGATAGCATAGCCAGACATTCTCTTCTCTGTCAATTTAGGTACGCAAGGGTCATTTCGGAGTGGCCTTGAACTGTGATGATGTAGCTCTCACCTTTTCTGCAGTATTAATGATGGTGGTACAGGGGCTGATATGGTTAGCCCTATCTGTGGTGCTCATCCATTCTCCCCTTCCTGTCACTGGGCTGTGGGGAGAATGCATGTAATGAATAATAGACCAGAGGACTAACAGCAGGGTAATTACAGGATAATGAATGCACCTGCGTTTTGCCCACAATGTCAGCAAAAAAAAACTGTCAGTATGTTGAAAATCACTGCTTCTCCTCCCAAGAGTGCACTCACTCTCTAGAAAAAACATTGACAGAAGCCAGTAGAGTATAGAGCAGCAATGGAGAGGGAGGTCTGGAGTGTCTTTATAGATTCATCTGGACTGTTAGCTGTCAAAACAAACCACTTCAACGTGTTACAGTACCACAGGCATAATTGTGACACATTATGTTAGATGATTATGTTTATAGTAAACCTGGTGAATTTTGGTGTAAAGTACTGGACTGATCATTGCCTTCACATGCTTATTGGTAGTCAATATTAATACAAATATTGGTATAGAATCAACATTTTTGTAATATTGAAATATCGTTTAGATGCTCTTTGCCATGCACTAGTATTCCTCGCAGTAGCTCAGATGACTGCAAATGTTGCCTGTTTTTGACAATACATGTATCACTGGCCATGGTGAAAATGGGTTTTAACACAAGAAGAGTTAATGTGGCATTGAGGAATGTTGACTAGAGAGAGAGGGGAAGACACACATTGATTGAGGCTGGGTGAATGATGCCATCAACTAGGATCCTTCATCCCCCATCAGCTCCAATGTCTTCTCTGGATTTCCACAGGTGTGACAAAATCACAGTTCAAATCATTTACAGCAAATACAGGAAATACATTCACTGGCAAAAACATATTTTGTGTCAGACAGCATTTTTTAAGAAGGAAAAAGGATACCATTACTGGCTACAACACTTTAGGCATGGTTTGCAAGTTAAACTGTAGGTTCAGCACCATGGACAGCGTCATCCAGAGAGGGAGGCTTCAGGCAAGGAGCGAAGAGAAAAACTATGTAGAAAGTAGCACAATATAACCTTGTTTACATTACTTTTTAACCCTTGTATTCCCTTCTTTTCCCAAGCGTACTGTTCATTTTCAAAATAACATTGTAATAACATTGTTACCATATGAACAGAAAATACCACATAATACCACAGAAATTATTTCTAGGATCAAATACTGTCTGTATCTTACTTACCGTTTCTTTCATTCACTATCCTTTTAGTTTCCTAGCAACTGACACAAATATGTGAAACAAGAATACCATAACAAGCCTAAACACTTTTACCATCCTTCACTCTATATTATATATATTACTCAAATATATTGAGTAAGGGAATTTTAGTTACAAACAGTTAACCCCATTCTAAACTTGGACCGCATCAGCACCACTTCTATGCAGATATGTTTGCTGTGAGGGTCATCAGGAAGGGAGGAAGGCATGAAAACTAGCTTAGGGCCCATGCATACCTGTATACCATTCCTTAACAATTGTTTGACTGATAGCTAATAAATATATATTTTTTTTTATTGCCCAGAACCTGAATGTAATTTTATAATTTTGATTATGGAAAACAATAATTGTTATCATTAATCAATTTAAATTGAGTCAATATATTAGTAGCACTTTCCAGGTTACCAAGACACTGTATGGCTAACCTCATTTATTTTCTTCGTATTCTGCTATTGAACAAGCGAGAGGCAACTTGTCATACTACGTAAAACAAAATTCTGTCCCTTATTCTGTCCTTTATAAGGAGTGGGCTTGTCCTTCATGAGTTTGTCTTGTATTAAGCTCATCTACCGTGAACATTTCACGCAATAAATCTTCAACAATATAATTTGCCAACTAAAGTCTTACAAAGGTCACCTATGCTTTACCTGTGAAAATGAAGAGCTGCCATACAGAGGTCACTATAAACAAAGCATAACACACCATGCCAATTTGTGCTGCGTTATTAAAGGATAGAAAGTGGCGGCCACCATCATCATGAGACAATAATGGAGCCAGGCCTAATAACTTATAATGATGTAGCCTATTAAATGTGACTTCACTTTCCCCTCAGCCTTTTAGTGATTAGATATTACAGCTATTTCTCAATGGTGAGTTAATTAAAACATTAAGGTTTCAATGAGTCTAGACAAATGCACAAGCGATTGGGCTATTTGTTTCCCCTTTCCACAGGTATAAAGGATTATCAGCGAGCTCCACACAGAGAACTGGTTTGTTTGTTACAGTAAGATAATGTTGGGTTGGTATATGGAAAGAGGCTGGACCAGATGTTGGATCATTTCTGATTAGTTCATTTAAGCTTCATGTGATGGCCGTGAGATAAGCTGGAAGGGACTGGGACACAGTGACTGAGAGGTTTTACCTTGGTCAGGACAATCTCTCAACATTATTGAGTCTGGATGGTAATGACAGCTGAGAAATGTTCAGGTGGATGAGGGAGGATATATCATTGGCTAAATTCTCTTCATATTGACCTCCTTGAAAAGGGTGGACTCACTCTCACTGTGGTTTGAGTTCAGGTAGGTTCCTGGGACTTTAGGTACTTTGGGACGGTGACGTACAGGAGTGTGTGTGTGTGTGTGTGTGTGTGGCATTTAGTTTGATTATGGTTGTAAGACTTATTTATTTGTTACCTATTTTGAAGATAAATTGGTCTATGTATCTTTAGACTAGAAATAAGTCCAGCAAAAGAGAATTTCTTCACCAGCAATGATACATGCAAGACTTTATGAACACATAAAGAAATGCTGATACAGCATATTTCCCTGAATTTATCACAAGGTATGGAACCCTTTATAGTTCTCTTCCATCAACACTGTGAATACATTGGATTAGAGGCACAATCTGTATTTTACAGGCATAATCTATATTTCCTGTTGTTCAATTGTCATTTTTTGTTATACTCATTGTACCTACACTCACAATTCACAAGTACTGTACAATTGTCCGAACCTATCATAACCCATAATCTAAGTTTGCATTGTTAATGTTTTTCTTTACAATTTGATTTGAGGCAAAAATCATCTCCATGGGATTAATGCTGGGACTTTTTCAAGTTGCTGTAAACATATACTGTATGTAATCAAGACCCTTTGCTCTGTTGGACCCTGTTTATGCCTGTTATTAAAATGCGTCCAATGAAAGGATCTGTGTTCGCGTCCAGTAAAATCCGATCACAATGGCCAGGTGTGAACACTTTGGGACAAATTGTAATCTGGTGAAACCATCTCCCAAGGTGGACAAGGTTGTATTCTGACCGTGAACGAGGACAAGTCCTTTTCCTTTCTCACTCCAGGCCTTCAGAAAACCCTTCCTGTACATTTCTGGGCTTCTCAAACTGTTGGGACATTTAAAGCATCCCTTAAGACTGATCTTTACCGACTGGCCTACCAAAGAACAATAATAAACATTGCAACAACCACGTTTACACCCGGTTTACATCCAGATGTGGCTATTAATATGTGGTCAAACCAAATGCGCCTCATCCTAACTATGACACCTCACATGGGAGGAGAGGAGAAGGTTCTCCTGATATTGCTCAGCCGACACAACCTTTGTTTTCCTGATTCTATCTGTTTACCTCCACCCCTTGGTGCAAGGTGCTATCTGCAGTCATTGTTACTTTTCCTATTCCTAGGGGAAAAGTTCAGTACTAAATAAAAGATCAGAGAGCATAATATTATAGTGGGTTATGGTTACAATAGATGGTTGTGGGACTTCACAGCTGTATACATAATCAGGAGGCAATTACTGAGGCTGAAAAATGAATTTTGAACTGAGGAACAGTCAGTTGGGATGGAGGCTATTACCATTTTAACAGTAATTACATATCTCTTGATCACACATGTTTTACAATTCATTGAAGTTGGAAACTAAGCAAGGAGCAAGACAAAAATGATGATCAGTGAAATACAGTGGAGATTACTGGTGTGAATATGTATAGTTTGCATGCCAGGATGTGAAGTGTTGGTTGACATTTGTAATCAACAGCATACCGCTAAAGTCACAGAGCCAAGAGTGTCATATTGAACAGATAGAGAAAACATGTAAGCGTCCATAGTGTTGCTATGCTACCATGCTGGAATGCAGTTTGACACTAATCTGGAATCACGCTTCATTTTAGACCATCGTAGCTCGTATTTCATGTTAATCCACAATAGCATAATTGAAGCTGACAATGGGAATTGCTCAAGAAAGCTGTCTGAGCTAGCCTCGTACGAGCCAACCTGATATTGCGAGTAGGAGTCAGACAAATATGCCCTCCCCGAGTCACTAGTGTGTTACTCTAACAGCTTCAAATAACATGCTTGTTGATTAAGACTCAAGAAGATGATAATTAGCCTGGCAGAGTAAACACTCACCGGGTAACCTTTGATGTTTACTGATTGTCTGTTTTACATTCCTATTTCTCTGTTTGTACCTGTGCATATGCAATAATTTTTGGGGGGTTTCCGAGTTGGCAAGGATAAAATATTGTTGATATACTCTATCTATCAACACAATACACAACACTCTTCGTGGGTCATCTGCAAATGATTTCCTGAAAACGTTCAAAATACATGGACAACTCAAAGGGAGGAAAGAGAGAAAATAAAATTGCTCTGAATTTTCTAATCTCCACATCATACAGTATAATCACATCCGAACAGCTCGTTAATATTCAAGGTAACGAGTAGCAAAAATGTTGCTGTCTTTAGGGAGAGTATGTTTTCTTTCAACCTTATCTATACAAATTAAGAAAGGGACTTCTCACTTATATGCTTCATTTGTGGACCCACTGCACACAAGAAAACTGTATATTGCAAGCAAGGTCCTGCTGCTGATGCTTTAAAAGTGTTGGTGTAGAGGAGGTTCTGTATTCCTCCCTGCTACTGCTCCTACCCCCTTTCCCAATGAATGGCATCAGCCTCTCGGTTTGTTGCATTGACAGCTACTCTAATTGCCTCAGGGCAGCAGATTCCCTGGCAGAGGCCTAGGGGATTTGAAGGAAGGGGGAAAATGAAACCATATGTGAGCATTATAGCATTGATAGGTCCTGCCTTTTGCACTGTCAAAGGCCTTTTCAGATGCAAGGTCATGATCCAGGGTAGATCTTGAAATTCCTGAGTCTTTGGTCTACAGAATGTTGAGTGGCAATAGAAGTGTTGGTGTCAACATCCCTTCATTGTGTTAGGACTTGCCACGGTACTGAGGTTTTTGGATTCATTAAATACTTCCCTTGTATAAAGAATGTGTACTGTAAAATAAAGATATGCCTTGAATAATGTATATCTGCAGTAAGACTGTGTATGCATACTTCAGGTGTCTTGCACATGTTACGGGTATCATATTGTTGTAGAATGAAAGCTCTTTGAAGCACAAATGGTGACTGATTCAGACTGTTATTGTAATAACTGCAATGTAAATGAATTTGTGGTATTATTTGAGGAACCAATGCATGACATTGTTGTAATAATCCTGTCAAAACTCCTAGCAGTCCTTACTAGAGACTTACATTTAAACAAAACTCTAACATTGTGTTACTCAGTGACACACTTCCTTTTGCCCACATGGTAATGATGCCTTATTTGCGTCACTCTCCTCACTCTTTTTTCCGTGCTCTGGGTCGTTGGTTGACAGTCAGTGCCATGTCAAATGACTGGTGTCTACTCCAATGCAAGACAATGTCAGATTTACAAGGCCATTTGTCAAGAAACTTCCTCTTTTACCGTATGAGTTGAGACAAGTAAAGGATTGCGACTCTATCAGATTGCATGCATGGTTTTTCCACTGTATGCCTCCCACATTGAGGAAACACCTGCCTCTGGTTGGGTTCATCCCCAGTGGAATACGCCTAACCATACCGTACAGTGAAGAGGGAATATAGTCCAATACAACATCAGAAATCCATGGTATGATTTGAATGAAATTTCACGTAATAAAGGGGAATGGAAATGACTGGATGAAGATTTCCTGTATGTACACAGCAGATACATTATGAGGTGTGAATTATCTTCAACTGAGTGTCTATAAGATGTCATGTTTTTTACTCTGAAGGTTGAGTAGATGAAATATGATTTTAATATCTCTTGTCGCTCTGCTCAGGATTTGAACAGCTATGGCATATTTATAGCATCATTTGGCTAAGTGACACCCGTTTATAGCAAATGTATTATCTTTAAGCACATGCATCAACAAGAATTACAGGATGACTTCACCCCTGGATGCTATGAATCTTCTCAGGGATAACATAATGCATGGCTGTAAATTGTTTAAATTGGATCCGGTCATTTCTAATCAATGTAATTGGGTATGACTCAAGAACCTTTACAGTCAAGAAAATACAGTATGTTAAATTCATCAGATCAAAACTCTTTCGATACCACTTTATTTGGATATCTAGTTTTGCAAATGAAGATTTTAAGATGACATAACATCACACACTCAAATGCAATCAACATTGTTTTGTGTTCAAAACATTGTTTTGTGTTCAGAAGCCACCTAAACCCCCCAAGACTGTCAAGGTTTATGGTATGGTTGTAGGGGAGCTGTCCACCAGATGTATGGTGCTGAATCTGTCTGAAAGCATTATGTTGTTGATGTAGAACAAATCTCTGTGTCTCTTTCTCACTCTCAGTTTGTGTCATGCTACTTATGTCTGCCTAGCTTATGTAACTAGGGCACTCAATGGAAACTCAACCATTCTACTCTTTATATAAAAATGTACCTTTTTACATTTTAGTGATTTTAGCAGACACTTTTATCCAGAGCGACTTATAGGAGCAATTAGGGTTAAGTGCCTTGCTCAAGGACACATAGACAGATTATTTACCTAGCTGGCTCGGGGACTCAGACCAGCGACCTTTCGTTTACCAGCCCGTTTACCATCCCAACATTCTTTAACCACTAGGCTACCTGCCGCCTCTCTAAGTATTGTCTAAATGGTGATAATACTGAAATGGCTTTGATTATTAACTCTCGATTACTGTACGGGGAACCACAATTAATTGTTCACACTTAACTAAGTTTTCCCTAACCTTGATAATGGTCTGATTTTCTAACTAGCCCATTATTCTCCAATAATTGTTTGGCCTCACATTTACCATTAGCATAGAAAAGTAACAACATGACACAAGCAAATGACATAACAAGCACACTTTCCAACATGGATCAGTTTGTCCCATGCCAGGACAGGAGTTTCAATTTGAATGCCCAGCAGTCAGAGTAACAATATTTATTTCCATCTCGCCAGCCACACACACAAACGAGAGAGTAAAGAGGAGATCCCGACAGCTTTCAAATAGAAGCCTTCACAAAGTGTCAGAGTGGGGTGGGTGGTGGGAGAGGCTTGATAAGGACAAGTTAAATTTGAGCTGGAGCTGTGATCAGTGAAGCAGGAAGGGGTGTTCAATTAAATATTTCACATCAGCTTGTGTTGTAGAAATGTAGTCCCAGGGCTGTCATCCATCTCGCAGCAACATTCCTCTGCAAAACGAGGAGATATTTTTAATGAGAAGAAAAATGATATGGTTTTTGCTTATCATTGCCATTACCCTTGATGTGACAACTGGATATTTCATCTTTAAATCTTAATCCTTATCTAATAAGAAATGTGGGCTCTTTGTCTGAGAAGGTGGACAATGTTACTAATTTGATACTATGCCATTAATAATAAACAGTTTTTTCTTCTTCAGTTGCAACAAAGGCACTCGCGAGGACTAATTACTCAGTCTGCCTTTGTTATCTGGCACACTTAAATTTATTTCATCAGGACATGTCAAATTTGATCTTATCAAATAATTTTTTCACTGTTTTGCCATATACAAGAAAGTCTATATAGTGTAATAGAGTAAAAGAAAGCTGAACATATGAGTCTCAAAACATGAGGCATATGAGTCCTAACCAGACTGGAATGAAAATACATCTCCAACCAAGTTCCATCCAGTTAAAGAGTTAAAAGACAAATCACACAATACCCTAATTTATTGGACAAGATATCATATCACCTACCCTCTCAGCTAAACATAGGACAAGACATTGGCATTCAGCTCTTGGTTGAGCATTTGTATTATGCAAATAAGGTCCATGTAAATACATAAACATGCCATGCATTGTCATGTCAGTCTGACTTATTCACACAATGGCCTTAGAGGCTGTGATGTTTTGAAGGTCTGAAGGCTTTGGGTGACGTTTTATCATGGTGCCATTATATTACTGCCTCTGTTTTTCTCCTGTGAAAGAAACCATTCATTACACCTTTTATCTTTTATTCCTTTCAGAGTACATTTCCGGAGTGACAATAGTGTTTTCTCATTGGAGACGAACATTGTGAACTATACTGAGCAAACACTGTTATTACAGAGCACTAGTGATTTCACAAATAGATTGTCTCCAACAGCAATTTTAATTTACATCAACTAGGCAGTTATTCTGGAGAAAATAATTATGATTACCAAGAAACAAATTGGAAAGACACCCCAACCAATTGAAAGTACAACATCAATGAAAATATGTGTATGGCTGTAGATATTCAGTGTCATAAAGCTATGCTTTCACGGTATGTCACACACATTGAAAAAAATATTAGACTAGGGTCTTGCTGGGCTCAACAAGGAGCAAAAAATGAGCAAAGTATGTGAGAATGCTGTTCATCAATTACAGCTCAACATTCAACACCATAGTACCCTCCAAACCCGTCATTAAGCTCGAGACCCTGGGTCTCGACCCCACCCTGTGCAACTGGATCCTGGACTTTCTGACGGGCCGCCCCCAGGTGGTGAGGGTAGGAAACATCTCCCTCCGCTGATCCTCAACACTGGGACACTCTCTCCTGTACTCCTTGTTCACCCATGACTGTGTGGCCCATGCACACCTCCAACTCAATCATCAAGTTTACAGACTACACAACAGTAGTAGGCTTTATTACCAACAACGATGAGATGGCCTACAGGGAGGAGGTGAGGGCCCCTGAATCCTAGGACCGGAGGTTAGTATTCTGGCGATGTCGTACACTGAGGGGAGGAGCAGATGTGACAGTATTTCGTTCCGATGGTTCCGATAGTCAGTGAGGATGATGAATGGTTCCTTGGCACCCTCCAGCCAGTGTCTCCCCTCCTCTAGTGCCAACTTCACCGCCAAGAGCTCCCGATCGCTGACATCGTAAGTCCTCTGCGGGGGACAGTTTCATGAAGAAAGCACAAGATACAACGTCAGTGGGTCCCCCTGTCTGTGTGACAAAACTGCCCCTACACCCACCTCTGATGCATCAACCTCAACCACAAAAGGTAGAGTGGGGTCTGGGTGTTTTAGCAAGGGAACAGAGGTGAAATGCCCCTTGAGGAGATGAAAGGACTCGCCGGCTGCTGGAGGCCAAACCAACCTACGAGGCCCACCCTTGAGGAGGGAGGTGAGCGGGGCATCGACGGTGCTGAAGTTCCTGATGAAGCAGCAGTAAAAGCTGGCAAACCCCAAAAACCGTTGTAACCCCTTGGTGGTTGGGACTGGCCATGACCTTACCGCATCTATCTTCTTGTCCTCCATCCTCACTCCCTGCGGGCTGATTTGGTAGCCCAAAAAGAAGACAGCCCTGAGGTGGAATTGGCACTTCTCTGCCTTGACAAACAGGTGGTTATCAAAAAGGAGTTTCAGGACTGCTCGAACGTAAATTATGTGATCTTCAAGGTTGGTCGAGAAGATGAGGATGTCATCGATGTACACAATCACCTGATGTCCGAGCGTGTCCCTGAACACCTCGTTGATGAATGCCTGGAACACTGACAAAGCATTGGCTAAGCCAAATGGCATAACCAAATACTCGTAGTGACCAGACATCTTCCACTCATCCCCCTCCCGAATGCGAATGAGATTGTTGGCACTCCGCAGGTCCAGTTTGGTGAAGAACCGGGCCCCGCGGAGCTATTCGATGGCTGACGGCACCAGCAGGAGAGGGTACCAATACTTTGTGGTGATGTATCGATTACCGTGGACTCAATGACAAGGGCGCAATCCTCCCTCCTTGGCCACAAAGAAGAAACCAGCCGATGCAGGGGACGTGAACCTGCGGATGAAACCCTGTTGGAGCGCCTCTTGAATGTAGTCCTCCGTGGCCTGGGTCTCAGCCACCGACAGAGGGTAGATGCATCTGCGCAGAGGTGTAGCCCCAGAAAACAGGTCAGTGGCACAGTCCCAGGGGCGATGAGGGTAGCGCGGGTCTTGGAGAATACCTCCCTTAGATCCTGATATGCCTCCGGGATGTTGGGCTGGAGGGAAACCACAGGACTCTCAACCGACATGGAACCACAGGGGAAAGGTCTTCAGGCATTCAGGTGACCAGCTGGTGATTCTCATCCTCAACCATGTGATGGTAGGGTCATGGCGCTGAAGCCAAGGTAGGCAGAGGATGATCTTGTGCACTGGTGATGAAGGGGATGTTTTCCTGATGATTGGGCTCCACTGTGAGGGTGTGGTTGGGTGATGGTTCCGGATCCTAGAAGCCGACAGTCGAGACCTTGAACCGGAAAAGGAGCAGGGGTACGTAGTAACATTGAGAGAGGAGGCAAGGGTCTGATCCATAAAGTTCCTCACTGTGCCGGAATCACCTAAAGCTGTAGACAGGGCATGAGGAACAGTTAGACTATTTTTAGTACCCATCACTCTGGCTAACAGTAAGAGCAGTAGATTGAATTCTCACTCCTGGTCCAGGGGATGTAACTTCACATGATCGTCCCTCTGCTCTAGTGGATCTCGGATTCTGAAGTAACCGACACCGCTGGCGCTTGTGCCCTCTGGCCACATTACAGACAGAGCCCCAGCTGTATCTGTCTGCGTCATTCTGCTGCGGGAAGGCGTGTGAACCCTACCTCTATGGGTTCAGGCTCTGATCCCGAACACTCGCCGAAGGAGGAAGAGAAGCGATGGAGATGCCGACGCTCCCGGAGGAGGTTATCCAGATGGCTGGCCAAAGCAATGAATGTCTCCAGGGTGAGGTTGTCATCTTGGCAGGCCAGTTCCGTCTGGAACTCCTCGCGCAGACCTCTTCTAAATAACGTGCTGAGCCCCGGCTCATTCCAGCCACTAGAAGCTGCTACTGTCTGGAAGGGAAGCACATACTCAGCAGCTGTCTGATTCCCCTGATGGAGCTGGAGCTGAAGCGAACATTCACCTCTCTCTGCCCTCTGCAGGATGATCAAATATACATTAAACAGAGCCATGGACCCCTCATAAGACTTGAGCTCCTCCTCTCTCCCAGAAGGCCATAGCCCATTCCAATGTTCACCCATTCAGCAGAGAAATAAACGTGGCAACCTTAGACCTCTCAGTGGTGGGAGCTCCCATCTGATGTATGAAATAGAGGGATCACTGAAGGAGGAAGCCACGGTATTTGGATGCTGTTCCATCACATTTCTCCTGGAGGGATAGACGCTGACCTGAGTGGGTTGCTGAATGGGCTGGTGTGCTGGGTAGACTCGTTGGTTAGAATGGCTCTAGAATATCCTCCACTGTTGAGATCCTCCATTGCCATCTTCCATTGACGTCCCCAGTTAAGCCAGCTGATCATGGTGTTAATGAAGAAGGTCATCTTGTTCAATGATCGTCTGGTAGATATCTGCTTGTCCTGCTGCTTCCATATTTCGAGTTGGTATTCTGTAATGATGGGGCGGTGAGCCGGAAGCAGGTGCAACATTTTAATAAAACATCAAAACCAATCTGATATCATGTCATTCTGATTTTGTGTAACTGTCATTTTAGTATTTTCTGCAAACAAATAAGATCAATTTAGAATTCACAACACCTATGGACAGTGTTGTCAATTTAGTGACATTGTCGCTATATTTAGTGAGTTTTCAGACCTCTTATTGTGACTCAGTTAATCAAATAATAATCCTTCTAGAGACAAACATGCTGCTCAACAACTGAATCGTAAGGGAATTAAAAACATTGCATATTAGCACTGTGAAGATACAAATCACATTAAAACTTGGGAGGTTAAAGTTCTTCACCAGAACCTGTTAATTGAACACAAGGACTAATGACGTGTTGTTGGCAAAATGTGGTGCTTCCAATATAAATAATAATCAGATAACAAATGTTTTCTTGTTCTACCTTCAAGCTGCTCACACTCAGACTATATTCATCCAGGTACATATGCTTCTCCACCTACACAAAAACATTTCTACATAACATTTGAACTAAATAGACAATACAATGTAATAATGCTATGATACAGTGCATGGAATATAAAAGACACTGGCAACAAACATAAAGCCAACACCCAAAAAGGTGCACTGATGTTTGTCTTAAAAACACCATCAAATTAGAAGCTATGTTGAGGGCTACTGACTATCCACAAAGTGATGATCATTATTGTCCCTGTGGCAACTAATATCTATCTACATGTTACCAAAGTTGAGAAAAGCAAAGTGTGAAGGCCAATAGAGAACAGGATGGTTATACTTATAACAAGCAGGAATTCAGAATATGTAATTATGTTCTATAATGAACTCTCAGTTAAATAACAAATCATATAAAGGCCCATGTACTAATAATTATCCTTCGCTACCTTAAGATCCTCAAGGGGAAGCAGTGTTAATGTATGAAATACTAATGAACTATTTCATTCAAAGCCATCTAGAGAGAAAGCCAAGGAGGGATGGACTATAAAAGGATTGGGGAAGCACATAAAAGGAAATCTTCAGTGAGAGGTAAAGGAATCAGCTTTAAAATGGGAAGACTGAGGTGGTCTGAATTTCAACCTATTGAAGAAGTCAGCTAAGACCACCAATGTCGCATGTTAGCAAATCAAGCAAAGTCCCAATTAGAGGCAATTGTAACCAAATTACCTGACTTTGCACAGTGGTGTGCAAGAGCATTGGATTACGTGATGACGTAACCACAGGAAATCCACAGAGCTCTATGTGAGCCATACATGTCAGGTAAGGACGACCTCTTTCTGTATGCCCCGGATGAATAAAGTACACTATAACTCCCGCTTATGGCTAGAGAAACGCTGCCATGGTGCAATCTGGGAAAACTCCCGACTCAATGTCCTGGAAGCAATTTTGCGGGGCTAATACTATTCAATAACATGTTTAGAGCTTGCACTTTCATTTGCATCGATCCTTTTTCATTATGATTAATTCAGTCCACAAAGGAACCAATCAGCTGTGTCCAAGTTACATTGCCCTTAGTGTACAGTCGGATAGCCTGCTCCGGGTTATTAAGTGATGTAGATAGGAAATTAATGCATTACACCCTTCAACAAACCATAATCTATTTTTTGTAACCTGATTTATAGAAGTGATAATGAAAGGATATATGTACTGTAGCATGTGAAGTTGCAAATAGTGAGATAGTCAAGAAGTTACAGCACTTACTGTGAAATAACTGTGTCAACAATAAGCAACAACATACATGTACAGTGGAAAGTTCTCTAATCAACTTGAATCCTTTTTGTAGAACATTTCAAATGAGACTCTGGAGAGCTGAATTTACAAAGTACAAAACCCAAAGTAACAACGTGTATCTAATGGATTTAGTATAGGAGAGAGAACATACTTTGACAGATCTTTCACCTTAGCCTGAACCCTACGTCTGGGGAGCTGCCGTTAGGAGTGCCCTGACATTAGGAAAGAATAACTAAAATAGATGTTTTTTTGGGAGAGGGGAGGTATGCTTGTGGCATAATTGAAGACTCACCCCAATAGCCTTTTTTTGTAGTGCAGTGACGCATCTCAGTTTCTTTCCATTTAAAAGAGTGGATACACATAAATGAACATGAGTAATTTCCAGACCCCAAATAGACTACAACTGTACACTGTTATCTATTGTTTAGTGATATGAGCCATGCAGACTCCAAACATTTCCTTGCATAACATGACTCAAAAGACCATTCTAAAAAAACTAGTGACGGGAATATTTAATCTCCCACCCTTCAAGTTTCAGTCAGTCATGGTAATATGTAATGAATACGTTTTGAAATAATCATCCCTTACGTCAATGTTCATGAAATTACGAACTACAAGTGAAATTGTGAGCCTCACTTTTCACTCCATGTTACCATCTTAAAGAGGCATAATCTCTCAACAGGTTTTCTAGACAGTTCATCAATGTTATCTCTGTCTGCACCTACTGGAAATGAACCATGAACCTACCATAGAGCACTGTAAAATACAACTGAGCACAATACTGAAACATTGAAACGATAGTCATCTATATTACAGTAGGAGCCAGGAATGTGTTTCACAGCATTAGTCATCCATGCCCTGCAGTTTTTTCTTTCTATTCCCAGAGCCCATTGTGATGCATTTCTCTGTAATCACCCTGCCATTGTTACACTGTGTTTGTGCATCAAAGAGCATGGAGGTGGTTCATAAAATCCTGGCCAGTTAGTTCCTGTCATTAAACTGGATTTTAGGCCATGGCAAGAAAAAATGTCAGCCAAGTCATTTGAACACTGAGAACCTTGGATTGTAATTACCCCTTAATGCACGCAGCAAATGAGAAGTGATGGTTAGATTATATATGATCTATTCTCTTGGATCTACTGTGTTTTACTAACGTTCTGAACTATTTGAATTGTTTTAAGAAATGTTGTCCCACTTAAAGTGCACTGAACAAAGTAATTGAACTATAATCTTGTACCATCAGTGTTACACTATTCAATATATGGTTGAACAAGAATATGAATCACTTACATTTGAGGTGCTCTTATCCAGAGAAACGTAGAGTAGTGAGTGGATATACTTTCATATTTGTTTTTATTTGTTTTTACTGCCCCCCCCCCCCCCATAGGAATTTAACCCACAGCCCCAGCATTGCAAGTGCCATGCTCTACCAACTGAGCCACAGGGGGCCAATCATTTATGATTATTGAGCTCAACATTAAGTGGCAATATTTCTGTCTAAAGATGTTAATGAATAAAGTGTCAGAGAACGGCCAGCCATGAGTTGAATACAGTTCAAACCTCATCGAATTTTCCCTCCTACAAGCCTCACAGTTTTTTTATGGCAAGTTGGTGAAAAAGCTGACCTCAGATACTACTGAGGCTCAGAACAAGTTGAAACGGTTCCTCACTCTGATTGATAGAACACACTGTGATTTCCCCCGAGTTCTAGATGGATGGAGACGATAGCGCTATCCACAATCATTCTATATGTGTGACTGGCCTTCAAGGATGACTACAGATATCTGGACACTGTTGGCCACACAGCCCTCTCATGCCATAAAATATAAGGAGGAGCTTCATGAGGAGATGAAACGTCTTCAAATGAATATGTCACTGAAACAACAAGATCAGGAGGGCACATTACTATAATCAGGGTCATATTGAATATTGTAAGAGTGATGCTATGTTTTTACATAAATATATGCAATATCTTCATTTAGCATATCCCTAAATCTTCAGGTGGTATTTCAGCTTCGCAAATAGATGGGGATGGCATATCATCTCTTAATCTGTCATTAATTCACAACTCCACTATGTCGTCAACCCAGTTTTGGGTTGACGTGTTTCATGGACTGTTATGATTTCAATTTGGAGTATTTTCACTTCCCTCTTGTCCTCTGCTATATCACATTTTTGGTCAAACTGAGCACTCCTGTACTACTTCTTCTTCAACCTGAGACACAGACCATAAACTAGAGGCAATCTTCTGTTGCAGACATCTTGGGATTTCAGTAATGAAATGGGAAAAAATGATCTGGATTAAATCTTGAAATGTTGCTTGCCATCCTTTTGTTATCTTATTGCACGGATTATAATCAAGTTCTTTATCAATGCAAGAGCAATGGCAGTTAAATCTTAACATCTTAACATTAAACATCTTCATGTTTAATCGTATACAGTATAGATACTGTAGTAGGAAATGATTTTATGAATAATGTTGTTTGTAAACTGTGCGCAACATTACAATGGGTGAATCAACTTTAGATTTTTGATCATTAGCATGGGTTCTCAAATCTTACCCTACGAGGTCCATAGCCTGCTGGTGTTCTGTGCTACCTGATAATTAAATCATTCTCTGATTAGAGGGGAACAATGAAAAATGCAGTGTAACTGGCTTCGAGGTCCAGAGTTGAGTTTGAGGGGTATATACCCCACACCCCAGACAGAGGAGTTGGATTACAATTGGTGTTATGAGGGGCATTCATAACACCAATTGTAATCAACCTCTTCTGTCTGTATTGACTTAGTGCCTTAGAGGGAAACACAGCCCTATTAGGTTATTCAGTGTTACAGCCCCCAATGCAAAACCTTAACCTTGCCTTACAATTATGCTGGCTGACAAGAAGCCATTAACCACCCTATGTTGAAAGATTTGTCTGGCCATTGCTTGTCTACATTGCAGCCTCACCAGAATTGCCACATAAATAAGTTGCCATGCATAATATAGTTGCTACAACCTGCCTAAGAATTGCAGGAAAAGGATGAGAGTAATAAGCATTCCAACAAAGAGAGAGAGAGATGCCTCATGAGCTGTGAGTTTCCTTCATTTACAGAAGAAGTCAAACGAAATATCATGTAACATAAAAAGTAATACTGTTTTCCTCACATCATTTAATTCCAAGATACCACTGCATTTATTATTGAACAGCAACAAGATGTACTGCTAAAATCAAACATCTTGAATGCTCCTATTTCTAAATTAAAAAAAAAAATCCTAAATTATGCTGTCTGTTGTTACAGGTTTGAAGACTTTAGGTTTGTTTGAAAAGTCAACACTTTCCAGTAATCCAGATTATGTACTAATGGTTATGTCAAAGTGTTAATGTGACTCATTTCCGAGGCTAGCCTATACAGTAATCAGCTGGCCTGATCATCTCTCTTATTCTCTTCATGGGACTTAATGAAGCCAACCTTTTCTTACTGTAAAACTGGTAAATTTAGTTGGATTAATGCCATATTTCAGAATGAAAGCTGTACGACAAAACAACAACCCCAAAGAATACCTAACTAGTTCATTTTGGAGTTTTAGCTATTGGTTATGCTGATCAAATCAAATGCCTAATATTGAAAAGCTTCAGGCATAATGTCCTAGGATGAGCTGTATCCATAACTGATGAGTTAGCTAGCAGGAACACATGCTTTGCATGTTGCAAAGATAGCTAGCCTCATGGACCGCTACCAAATGCATTCGCTTGTCGATGTAGCTTGAATAACCAACCTTTTCCTGGCCAGTTCGTGGTCTAGCTAGCTTGTCTGCAGATTGTAGCCCCACACGTAGTCCAGTTTCATCACTAAAGGTCAAGCTCAATGTACTGGTCATTGCGATTGAAGTTCTGTGTCCCACTGTTATGCCTAACTCAGTCAGTAGTACATATTCTGCAGTTTGTAGCAAGGGTCAACATTGTTTGTCAAGTTGTATGCTGCATCAAGAAGGCTATATTGAATGTTTTAAAGATTCTATGTGTTTGTTGGCAGGCTTGAGATCTGAGCACCGGTCGTCTTGAGCCCTGAATATTTCCAAGAAATAGCCTGTTACACAGCCTCTTGCCAGAAGTGAAATCATCCTACAGCATAACAAATCTGACGCTAGCCACAGATCAGATTGATCCAATCTGTTTCAACAGACCTTCAAGTACAGGATTCTAAATAAGCTACAGACCATTCTCTAATACTGTGACTCAAACCTTCAATCTAAGGCTGAGACAGAGATGTTTTCAGGCAATTTTGAATGCACAGCACACCCTCACATAATGCAAAGTGACTACACCCTCAACAGAGCCAATGTGGTATTGTCAACAGTGTACCTAGCAGTCCTTACAGGACTCAGTAAACCCCATTATTTATGGTGACATGCAAAATTGATTGTAGTTGAAAGATCTTAACCAGAATAAAATGAGCTGCTCTGTTATTTCCATTCAAATAAATATCTGCTCACTGCTTGTCCTCAAGGGGACTGATGCATAACCCTGAGTTCAAGACACAGTTGTTTTCCGGATCCTTGCAAAGTGCTTAATAGGTGTTTTGCAATTTCAGTCCAATGGAAAAAGAGATCAGGGACATACAACTGGGACCTTGTCTTTGTTGCATTCACACATTGTTCAACACCACAACTCCTCGTACATTCCTCTTGTCAAAGTGCATATAGTGTCTATATATAGTCTTTTCATTGAATAAGTTAACATGTTTGTATGTGTGAAGCAGTGTCTTGATAAAGACAAATTAACTGAAAATATATCGTATACAGTCCTTCAAGAGTGTACAGTGCCTTCGGAAAGTATTCAGAACCTTCAGCAAACTACACACAAAACAACCAAAATGGCAAAGCAAGAACAGATTTTTAGAATTTTTTGCAAATGTATACATTTTTAAAAACAGGAATACCTTTTATTTACAGACAGTAGCAGTGAAAAGTTTGGACAAGCCTACTCATTCAATGGTTTTTCTTTATTTTTACTATTTTCTACATTGTAGAATAACAGTGACGACATCACAACTATGAAACAACACGTATGGAATTATGTGGTAACCAAAAAAAGTGTTAAACAAATAAAAATATATTTAACATTTGTGATTCTTCAAAGTAGCCACCCTTTGCCTAGATGACAGCTTGGCACACTCTTGTTATTCTCTCACCCAGCTTCCCCTGGAATGCTTTTCCAACACCTGGAATGCTTTTCTTGAAGGAGTTCTCACATATGCTGACCACTTTTTGGCTGCATTTCCTTCACTCTGCTGTCCAACTCATCTCAAACCATCTCAATTGCGTTGAGGTCGGGTGATTGTGCAGGCCTTGTCATCTTATGCAGCACTCCATCACTCTCCTTCTTGTTCAAATAGCCCTTACACAGCTTGGTGGTGTGTTGGGTCATTGTCCTGTTTAAAAACAAATGATAGTCCCACAAAGCACAAACTAGATGGGATGGTGTATCGCTGCAGAATGCTGTGGTAGCCATGCTGGTTAAGTGTGCCTTGAACTCAAAATAAATCACAGACAGTGTCACCAGCAAAGCACCTCCACACCGTTACACCTCCTCTTCCATGCTTCACGGTGGAAACCACACATGAGGAGATGATCTGTTCACAATACACAGCGGTTGGAACCAATATCCATTGGTCGTGCTTCTTGGCCGAAGCAAGTCTCTTCTTCTAAATTGGTGTCCTTTAGTAGTGGTTTTATGCAGCAATTTTCCTCTGGATGTTGAGATGTGTCTGTTACTTGAACTCTGAAGCATTTATTTGGGCTGCAATTTCCGAGGCTGGTAACTCTAATGAACTTATCCTCTGCAGAAGAGAACTCTGGGTCTTCCTTTCCTGTGGCGGTCCTCATGAGAGCCAGTTTCATCATAGCGCTTGATAGTTTTTGCGAATGCACTTAAAGAAACTTTTAAAGTTCTTGAAATGTTCTGAACTGACTGACCTTCATGTCTTAAAATACTGATGTACTGCCCTTGATGTTTCTACAACTTGGAGTCCCCCTGTGGTAAATTCAATTGATTGGACATTATTTGGTAAGGCAAGCACCTTTTTCTGTAAAAAAACAACTAACAATTTAATACATTTAGAATAAAGCTGTAACATAACAAAATGTGGATTATATACAGTATTTATACAGTGCCTTCGGAAAGTATTCAGACCCCTGACTTTTTCCAAATTTTGTTACGTTACAGCATTAATTCTAAAATGTTTTAAATTGTTTTTTCCCCTTATCAATCTACACAAAATACCCCATAATAACAAAGCAAAACCGTTTTTTTTGCAAATGTCTTTAAAAAAATGAAATATGATATTTACATAAGGATTCAGAATATTTACTCAGCATTTTGTTGAAGCATCTTTGGCAGCGATTACAGCCTTGAGTCTTATTGGGTATGACGCAACAAGCTTAGCACACCTGCATTTTGGGAGTTTCTCCCATTCTTCTCTGCAGATCCTCTCAAGTTCTGTCAGGGTGGGTGGGGAGCGTTGCTGCACAACTATTTTGTTGTGTTTGTTCAGGTTCAAATCCGGGCTCTGGCTGGGCCACTCAAGGACATGCAGAGACTTGTCCGGAAGTCACTCCTGTGTAGTCTTGGCTTTGTGCTTACGGTTGTTGTCCTTTTGGAAGGGGAACCTTCGGCCCAGTATGAGGTCCTGAGTGCTCTGGAGCAGGTTTTCATCAAGTATCTCCGTACTTTGCTCTGTTCATCTTTTCCTTGATCCTGACTAGTCTCCCAGTCCCTGCTGCTACTAGTCTCCCAGTCCCGTATTCAGTCTCCACAGAGGAACTCTAGAACTCTGTCAGAGTGACCATTAGTTTCTTGGTCACCTCAAGGACCAAGGTCCTTCTCCCCTGATTGCTCAGTTTGGCCGGATGGTCAGCTCTAAGAAGAGTATTGGTGGTTCCAAACTTCTTCAATTTAAGAATGATGGAGGCCACGGTAGTCTTGGGGACATTCAATGCTGCAGAAATGTTTTGGTACCCTTCCCCAGATCTGTGCCTTGACACAATCCTATCTCTGGGCTCTACGGAAAATTAATTAGACCTCATGGCTTGGTTATTTGCTCTGACATGCACTGTCAACTGTGGGACCTTGTATAGACTGGTGTGTACCTTCCCAAATCATGTTCAAATCAATTGAATTTTCCACACGTGGAGTCCAATCAAGTTGTAGATTCATCAAGGATGATCAATGGAAACAGGATGCACCTGAGCTCCATTTCAAGTCTCATAGCGATGGATGTGAACACTTATAAAGTATAGGTATATCTGTTTCTGCAAAAATGTTTTAAAAAAACTGTTTTCACTTTATGGGGTATTGTGTGTAGATTGATAAGGAAAAACATTTATTCAATCCATTTTAGAATAAGCCTGTAACAAAATTCTGACAAGTGTATAAAATCGAGCAGAGAGCCATGCAATCTCCATAGACAAACATTGGCAGTAGAATGGCTTTACTGAAGAGCTCAGGGACCTTCAACGTGGCACCGTCATAGGAGGCCACCGTTCCAACAAGTCTAATTTCTGCCCTGCTAGAGCGGTCCTGGTCAACTCTAAGTGCTGTTATTGTGAAGTGGAAATGTCTAGGAGCAACAACGGCCTATCCGCGAAGTGGTAGGCCACACAAACTCACAGAATGGAACACCTGAGTGCTGAAGCACGTAACACGTAAAAATCATCTGTCCTCAGTTTCAACACTCACTACTGAGTTCCAAACTGTCTTTGGAAGCGACATCAGCACAATAACTATTCGTCGGGAGCTTCATGAAATGGTTTCCATGGCCAAGCGGCCTAAATTCACCATGAGCAATGCCAAGCATCAACTGAAGTGTTGTTAAACTTGCCACCATTGGACTCCGGAGCAATGGAAACGCGTTCTCTGGAGTGATGAATCACTCCTCACCATCTGGTAGGGTTTGGCGGATTCCATGAGAACGCTACCTGCGTAGTGCCAACTGTAAAGTTTGGTGAAGGAGGAATAATGATCTGGGGCTGTTTTTCATGGTTCGGGCTAGGCCCCTTAGTTCCAGTGAAGGGAAATCTTAATCTTACAGCAAACAAGATGATTATGTGCTTCCAACTTTGTGGCAACAGTTTGGGGAAGGCCCTTTCCTAGTTCAGCATGACAATGCTCCTATAGCGAACCAGGCCTAATCGTCCGACATCAGTGCCCGACCTCAATAATTATCTTGTGGCTGAATGGAAGCAAGTCCCTGCAGCAATGTTTCAACATCTAATCGAAAGCCTTCTTAGAAGAGTTGAGGCTGTTATAGCAGCAAAAGGGGGACCAACTCCATATGAATGCCCATGATTTTGGAATGAGATGTTCGACAAGCAGGTGTCCACATACTTTTGGTCATGTAGTGTATATTGGTTTCTGATACTACAAGGCCAATTCCTATGGAGGGAAGTCATTTTGAAAACATTCCATTTTGTAGACTGCTATTTGATACATTAGTTCCATGTCAAGAAATGGAGGGGGAATGTAGACATAGGGTGAGTGGTTATGATGACATAACATAACTGACAGCTTTTCCATTACCACAAGTGAGCCGTGTTGTGTATATTATTCAATCAAAACAGCAGACAAAAAGGTCAAATAAGAAATGATTGCATGATCATACTCTCTATTTCCATGGGAGGTCTGGCTCCATTTACGCTCCTGAGAGAGTTTGGAGAGTAAGGTTGAGGCCACCTTGGGCCACAGAGAGACCACTTCAGCTATGAGAGTAACCACACTGGCAAGTCTGACTGAAGACAGAGCATTTGGCTGCTAATCAAATAGAAAGCAAAAAGGGTGCCATACCCACCTCTGTCTCGGAATCTATTTACCGTCTTACGGTTGAAGAGGGAGAGCTGCCCTGCTTTTCAATCACACATGTTCAACAAATGGACAGGGAAAATGAATCTGCTGATTCAAATTGATGAAAATACACACAGACAGTGTTCCATTTTGTTTTTGATTGCTTTGCATCAGGTGTTGCTGATTACCCTAGGAGATCCAGGGAATTGCTGTGGACTGATGTGTTCCCGCCCATCTCAGCACTATCCACAAGCTGTTGGCGTGCTCACCTCTGCACCCTGGTTGGCCATCAGGCTTAGCAGTCAAGGCCTCCTCTATACACCTCAGTTCCACAATGTAATATCAAGACTGTCTACTCTGCGATTTACACGTTGCATCTAGATACATACAGTAATATTTTTCAACTACTTCAATTCTTCATGTTTTTTGCTTTATTTGACCTGTTTTACTTATACAAAAAAATGTTTTAATGTCTTGTAAGTAGTGTTTCATCATAATTCCACCGTAATATCTTGGTAATGAGGGTTACTGTTTGATTCCATTTATATTCTTCTTTAAATATTATCTTATACTCCATTGAGGAATGGACTGGACCGCTTTGGGGAATGATTTATTTGTTCATTAAATATTTACCCATATTCTTTTCCCAAAACGAATAATGTACTGTATTCTTAAATATTATTAATTAAATACAAGCTCAACGCTTATTAGCATATTTATTAAATTCCTTCGATGTGTGTCACCTGATATGGCGTTATTTGATTGTTGTATGTATGCAAACACCAAACCGCTTATGATTGATATGTTGTGCGCTTCTGTAAAAATCTCTACAGGAGAGTGTCTGATTATATCAATTAGATGCATGGCTGTTGTCATAGAGCTCACCCAGAGCTGCTGTCTGGAGGGAAGTGACTAGGCACATTTTACCATCACACTCTATCACAGTTTCTGAGACAGAGCTTTCATTTATATGCTTAGTATGTTTCTTTCTTCAGCTCGTCCTTGTTTTGCCTCAAAACAAGCATACTAAATACCACTAATGTTTCGTTACAACAAAACCCACTTAATTTGTGCTAACATGATTTTCCAACAAGGACTATCTTCAAACCTCAAGGCTGGGCTCATGGCTGAGCTTAATAATTATTTGGTCTGGTTTGTAATATGACCTTCCTTGAATATATTTCATTATGTGTAAATGTTTTCAGAGAATTTGCATAAGCTTTCCAATGCACTTCTGTTGACAGGTTGCTCAAGATTAAGGGATTTTATTGTGGCAGGTTCCTACAGCTCCATAAAATTAACAAAGTTACATAATGACACATTGGTTAACATGCACATTTCCAACCATTGTTCAATGGTTTCAGATCACTGAACTCATGGAAGCACAGAGTCATCATGTCCATGGGGGCACAGGGGCACGTGCCCCCTCAGATTTGTCATGTAAAAAAAAAATGTTTTTATATATACAGTGCCTGTGGAAAGTATTCAGACCCTTTGACTTCTTCCACAATTTATTATGTCATACCCTTATTCTAAAATGTATATTTAAAAAAATCTTAGCAATCTACACACAATACCCCATAATGACGAAGCGAAAACAAGTTTTTTTTTAAATTGCTAATTTATTAAAAATAAAAACCGAAATACGTTATTTACATAAGTATTCAGACCCTTTGATATGAGACTCGATATTGAGCTCAGGTGCATCCTGTTTCCATTGATCATCCTTGAGATGTTTCTACAACTTGATTGCAGTGCACTTGTGGTAAATTCAATTAATTGGACACGATTTGTAAAGGCACACACCTGTCTATATAAGTTCTCGCAGTTGACAGTGCATGTCAGAGCAAACACCAAACCATGAGGTTGAAGGAATTGTCCGTAGAGCTCTGAGACTGGATTGTGTTGAGGCACAGATCTGGGGAAGGGTACCAAAAAATATCTGCAACATTGAAGTTCCCCACACAGTGGCCTCCATCATTCTTAAATGGAAGAAGTTTGGAACCACCAAGACTCTTCCTAGAGCTGGCTGCCCAGCCAAACTGAGCAATGGGGGAGAAGGGCTTGGTCTGGGAGGTGAACAAGACCCGAAGGTCACTCTGACAGAGCTCCTCTGTGGAGATAGGAGAAGCTTCCAGAAGGGCAACCATCTCTGCAGCAATCCACCAATCAGGCCTTTATGTTAGAGTGGCCAGACAGAAGCCACTCCTTAGTAAAAGGCACATGACAGCCCGTGTGGAGTTTGCCAAAAGGCACCTAGAGACTCTCAGACCATGAGAAACAAGATTATCTGGTCTGATGAAACCAAGATTGAACTCTTTGGCCTGAATACCAAGCGTTACTTCTGGAGGAAACCTAACACCATCCCTATGGTAAAGCATGGTGGTGGCAGCATCATGTTGTGAGGATGTTTTTCAGCGGCAGGGACTTGGAGACTAGTCAGGATCGAGGGAAAGATGAACAAGCAAAGTACAGAGAGATCGTTGATGAAAACCTGCTCCAGAGCCCTCAGGACCTCAGACTGCGGCGAAGGTTCACCTTCCAACAGGACAACAACCCTAAGCACACAGCAAATACAACGCAGGAGTGACTTCGGGATAAGTCTCTGAATGTCCTTGAGTGGCCCAGTGACAGCCAAGACTTGAACCCGATCAAACATCTCTGTAGAGACCTGAAAATAGTTGTGCAGCAACGCTCCCCATCCAAACTGACAGAGCTTGAGAGAATCTATAGAGAAGAATGGGAGAAACTCCCAAAATGCAGGTGTGCCAAGCTTGTAGCGTCATACCCAAGAAGACTCAAGGCTGTAATCGCTGCCAAATGTGTTTCAACAAAGAACTGAGTAAAGGGTCTGAATACTTATGTAAATGTCATATTTCAGGTCTTTATTTTATAAATGAACAAAACAATATAAATGTCTAAAATCGAATCAATTTTAGAATAAGACAAAATAAGCAAACTGTTAGAAAGGTATTTGCGTCTGAATACTTTCCGAATGCACTAATATATATATATATATATATATATATACACACTGCTCAAAGGGAACACTAAAATAACACATCCTAGATCTGAATGAATGAAATATTCTTCTTAAATACTTTTTCTTTACATAGTTGAATGTGCTGACAACAAAATCACACAATAATTATCAATGGAAATAAATGTATCAACCCATGGAGGTCTGGATTTGGAGTAACACTCAAAATTAAAGTGGAAAACCACACTACAGGCTGATCCAACTTTGATGTAATGTCCTTAAAACAAGTCAAAATGAGGCTCAGTAGTGTGTGTGGCCTCCACGTGCCTGTATGACCTCCCTACAACGCCTGGGCATGCTCCTGATGAGGTGGCGGATGGTCTCCTGAGGGATCTCCTCCCAGACCTGGACTAAAGCATCCGCCAACTCATGGACAGTCTGTGGTGCAACGTGGCGTTGGTGGATGGAGCGAGATATGATGTCCCAGATGTGCTCAATTGGATTCAGGTCTGGGGAACGGGTGGGCCAGTCCATAGCATCAATGCCTTCCTCTTGCAGGAACTGCTGACACACTCCAGCCACATGAGGTATAGCATTGTCTTGCATTAGGAGGAACCCAGGGCCAACCATACCAGCATATGGTCTCACAAGGGGTCTGAGGATCTCATCTCGGTACCTAATGGCAGTCAGGCTACCTCTGGCGAGCACATGGAGGGCTGTGCGTCCCCCAAAGAAATGCCACCCCACACCATGACTGACCCACCGCCAAACCGGTCATGCTGGAGGATGTTGCAGGCAGCAGAATGTTCTCCACGGCGTCTCCAGACTCTGTCACGTCTGTCACATGTGCTCAGTGTGAACCTGCTTTCATCTGTGAAGAGCACAGGGCGCCAGTGGCGAATTTGCCCATCTTGGTGTTCTCTGGCAAATGCCAAACATCCTGCACGGTGTTGGGCTGTAAGCACAACCCCCACCTGTGGACGTTGGGCCCTCATACCACCCTCATGGAGTCTGTTTCTGACCGTTTGAGCAGACACATGCACATTTGTGGCCTGCTGGAGGTAATTTTGCAGGGCTCTGGCAGTGCTCCTCCTTGCACAAAGGCAAAGGTAGCGGTCCTGCTGCTGGGTTGTTTACCTCCTACGGCCTCCTCCACGCCTCCTGATGTACTGGCCTGTCTCCTGGTAGCGTCTCCATGCTCTGGACACTACGCTGACAGACACAGCAAACCTTCTTGCCACAGCTCGCATTGATGTGCCATCCTGGATGAGCTGCACTACCTGAGCCACTTGTGTGGGTTGTAGACTCCGTCTCATGCTACCACTAGAGTGAAAGCACCGCCAGCATTCAAAAGTGACCAAAACATCAGCCAGGAAGCATAGGAACTGAGAAGTGGTCTGTGTCACCACCTGCAGAACCACTCCTTTATTGGGGGTGTCTTGCTAATTGCCTATAATTTCCACCTGTTGTCTATTCCATTTGCACAACAGCATGTGAAATTTATTGTCAATCAGTGTTGCGTCCTAAGTGGACAGTTTGATTTCACAGAAGTGTGATTGACTTGGAGTTACATTGTGTTGTTTAAGTGTTCCCTTTATCTTTTTGAGCAGTGTATATATATTCAGTACCAGTCAAAGGTTTGGACACACCTACTCATTCAAGGGTTTTTCTTTTTACCATTTTATACATTGTAGAATAATAGTGAAGACATCACAAATATGAAATAGCAAATATGAAATCATATAGTAACCAAAAAAGTGTTAAACAAGTAGCCATCCTTTGCCTAGATTACAGGTTTTTACACTCTTGGCATTCTCTCAACCAGCTTCATGAGGTAGTCACCTGGAATACAATTTCAATTAAGAGTTTGCCTTGTTAAAAGTACATTTGTGGAATTTCTTTCCTTCTTAATGTGTTTGAGACAATCTGTTGTGTTCTGACAATTTAGGGTTGGTAAACAGAAGATAGCCCTATTTGGTAAAAGACCAAGTCCATGTTATGGCAAGATATGAATGTGATTTTAGGAGTAATAAGAGAACTTCTAATCATATCCTTTGCACAGTAAGTAGCCCCAAGTGAGGTCAGAAGACCATGTCAGTGTGATGGAACCATCCTTTTCAACCAGAATGCTTAAAAGGGCTGGCTAAGAATGAACATATCAGACCAGATCGTTGCCAGACTGCTGCTATGCGTGTAAAGTGCTCTGAATCTTGAACCCTGAATAATCAATATGAGGTGTAGGCTAGAAGCTCTACCTTCCAGACAATCACTGGCTGATAAGGCTGATAATCTGAATTAAGACAGCTATCGAGGAAAGCAAATCTAAGAGGGACCATCATACTATGCTTCAAACCATCCTATCCTAATTAGAGTCTCAGATCACCGCATGCTCCTAAACTTATCACCGAGGGGGAACCGTCGACACGGCAGGTTAACCATCACCCTAAGAGCATCGTCCAGAGTGAACAGGTGGAAGAAGATGGAAAAGGAGGGACCCCCCTTTTGGACAATCAGAGCCTTACAAGCGTGCCGCTGAAAGGTCAAACCAACATTCTTCCCGAAGGAGGGCTAGTTCCGACAGAGAAATGGCAAACGGCATTCCCACGTAAATACATTCATGATTTCTTATTCCAAATGGGCGGAGGGTCGTGCGCAAAGCATATGATTAATGTGAGAATAGTCCTTAAAAGTATCCACGAGAAGTGTCCCATTTTCTCAATCTCTCTATTTTCCCCCCTCTCCATCTCTGTGTAATAAGGAGTCATATGGTCATAGGGACTTTCTTCTCATGTGTGTGTTCTCCTGTTTTCTCATTTTAGTTAGGAAGTAAATAAGTCATTAAACCAATTGATGAAGTACTGAATCATGAGTAAGGTTGGGTTTTTTGCAGATGCATGAGGTTACGACTGTTCATAATGATGATATGATAAGAGGTAATGATTAATAAGATGACCTTTTATCGATGAAATAGATATATTTCTTGAAGAGTTTAATTGGGCGATGATAACTCTTTAAACACACTTTTCCGTGGTGCCCCAAATTCCTAATGAGTTAATTGTTACATGATTAATTTAATCGGGTAACAATTCAACATAGTTAGTGGATTAAATAAATAACAGTCATGAATGAAAGTAAAATCACGACACATGCCTGCTGGCAAGGTTGGTAGATTTTAGAAAAGCAAGCAGTAACTACATGTAAATGTACTGAATAAGACTCATATTTCTTTCAATCTTTTCCCCAGATGTTAGCAGAGATGCAGAAAAGCATATCTCTTGTAATAAAATAAATGTCTACATTAACATTATTATTATTATTGATAGAATGTGTTTGTTTTTTTATGACCGTGTTTCTCTTTCTGCTTGCATTTTGTATTTATATCTATGTGTGTATTTTCGGTACTTTATGTAATTCAGGGCTCATCTGTAAAAGAAGCCTTGGTCTTAGTATGACTCCCTGATCAAATAAAGGTTACATCATTTCAAAATAAAATGTAGTTCTTCAAAGGGTTCACCTATCGAGAAGAACCTGCCGAATAACCCTTTTATAGGTTCTAGATAGCACCTTTTTGTCTATGAAAAACCACATTTATGTTCCATTTTTCAGTGTAATCAGAACCAACCTATTGTATATTGTTTTAAACCTGTACAACGTGTGTAGGTGTCTCAGAGTGCATGTAATGAGTTGTTCAATGACATGAAATTAAGTTCCATTTAACTTATTATAATGCAGTTGCTAATAACTAACCTCAGGTGACCCTTCCTCCAAACACCATACATACAAGACCAGGAATCTATTTATTGATGAAGGTTCTGGTCTTATTTTATTTCAGAAACATTGTATGTTTAATTTACTGGTGTAGTGTCCTCGTTAATTAAGCTCTCAAAGCAGTCTAGATGCACTGAGTAATGAGTGACTTGTTTAAAAAAAATAAAACATCATTATGCAAGAGTGGTTACATCAGTTTTATACTCATGCTTTGCCTAAGACTTCATTTGTATGCAGCCTCTTACTAGGCTTGCCTCTTACAGAGCAGAGGTCTACATACTGGGTAATACCAAAGCTCTGCTTTGCATATTGTTTTCCTCCTCAAAGACCGGGTGCAGCACAACTTCAAGAAAATGAATCAATGCTTTAATCAATGCTTTGGTTATTTCACAAAGGAAATAAGTTCAAAGGAGAAACTTGTTAGCCGACCACACGTGGGAGATGCAGTATCATCTTTAGGTTCTCTGTATCTGATTGGAGGAGTCTGTGCTTCAGGTATTGACATTTTTATGGAGAGTCCTCTGCATTGATTGGTGTACAATGCTAGAGCCCTAATTGCAGGCGACTCTGGGAGGCTGGCCTTGTAGGCAGAGTTCCTCTGTCCAGTGTCTGTGTTCTTTTGCCCATCTTAATCTTTTATTTTTATTGACCAGTCTGAGATATGGCTTTCTCTTTGCAACTCTGCCTAGAAGGCCAGCATCCCGGAGTCGCCTCTTCACTGTTGACGTTGAGACTGGTGTTTTGCGAGTACTATTTAATGAAGCTGCCAGTTGAGGACTTGTGATCCATCTGTTTCTCAAACTATACACTCAAATGTACTTGTCCTCTTGCTCAGTTGTGCACCGGGGCCTCCCACTCCTCTTTCTATTCTGGTTAGAGCCAGTTTGCGCTGTTCTGTGAAGGAAAGAGTACACAGCATAGTACAAGATCTTCAGTTACTAGGGTTTTCTAAAGATCAATTAGCCTTTTGAAATTATAAACTTGGATTAGCTAACACAATGTGCCATTGGAACACAGGAGTGATGGTTGCTGTTAATGGGCCTCGCTACGCCTAGGTATATATTCCATTCAAAAGAAATCTGCCGTTTCCAGCTACAATAGCCATTTACAACATTAACAATGTCTACACTGTAATTCTGATCAATTTGATTTTAATGGACAACAAATGTGCATTTCTTTCAAAAACAAGGACATTTCTATGTGAACACAAACTTTTGAACGGTAGTGTACAATAGGTTGTCATAAGGGTTTTCTCTGGAACTTGATGATGAGGATTTTCTCTTGCTCCCCATGCCTGCATTTCTAAATGTAAGTTTAAAGGTGCATTCTCCGTTTAGTGTAAAATAATGACTTTCACTTTATGAAAACCGTCCTGGCATTACCAGTTTGAAAACTACAAGACCGATACGTTCAGACTAGATTCACCTGATAATAGCAAGAAAATGCTTCTCATTGACAAAGAGTATAACTAAATACCCCAATGTAATCTCATTTTAGAAGATATTTGCTTGGAGGAGGCTAAAAAGCTTGAGAAAGAGATGTCTTGTTGTCATACTTTAAGATGGAGATGATGGATGGTGAATTAGCCCATAGAGGGTGATTTGAGGGTGTGTGTGGAGAATTAGAGTTTATATGGATTTGAGAGGAGCTTTCCACTGCATTGATCTTCATTTCTTGACTGACATTTCTGTTTCAGCAGGTGAATTTCTCAGCCTCAGTATCTGTAAATGAAAGGTTTCAGATCCTTACTCTAAGGCAAATTTCATTTTGATTGATTTTATTGTGCGTACTTTTTCATTCATCAAAGTCGCCATGCTTTTTGCATTACCTTGGAAACATTATAATAGAGTCCATTAACCTTAAGTGGCTCAGAGCTTAAGGGAAATGTATGCTCGTTGTTAATATTTTTATTCAATACACTTTCAGGAAAGAAGTTGAAAGCAAACTAAGAAAATACTTAAGTGTACAAACTGCAGAGGTTTCTTTCAAAAGAACAATTAAATGTGAAATGGTTTAATATCAATTTAGTGTTAAATTATTATAAAAATTGTATTAATTATAAAATGTAAATAACTGAAATACCTTAATTACATAAGTATTCAGACCGCTTGTAATGAGACTCAAAATTGAGCTCAGGTGCATCCTCTTTTCATTGATCATCCTTGAGATGTTTCTACAACTTGATTGGAGTCCACATGTGGTAAATGCAATTGATTGGACATGATTTGGAAAGGCACACACCTGTCTATATAAGGTCCCACAGTTGACAATACATGTCAGAGCAAAAACCAAGCCATGAGGTCGAAGGAATTGTCCGTAGAGCTCTGAGACAGGATTGTGTCAAGGCACAGATCTGGGGAAGGGTACCAAAACATTTCTGCAGCTTTGAAGTTCCCCCAAAATACAGTGGCATCCATCATTCTTAAATGGAAGAAGTTTGGAAACACCAAAAACTGAGCAATCGGGGGACAAGGACCTTGGTCAGGGAGGTGACCAAAAACCCGAAGGTCACTCTGACAGAGCTCCAGAGTTCATCTGTGAAGATGGGAAAACCTTCCAGAAGGACAACCATCTCTGCAGCACTCCACCAATCAGGCCTTTATGGTACAGTGGCCAGATGGAAGCCACTTCTCAGTAAAAGGCACATGACAGCCCGCTTGGAGTTTGCCAAAAGGCACCTAAAGACACTCAGACCATGAAAACAAGATTCTCTGGTCTGTTGAAACCAAGACTGAACTCTTTGGCCTGAATGCCAAGCGTTATTTCTGGAGGAAACCTGGCACCATTCCTGTGGTGAAGCATGGTGGTGGCAATATCAGCAGCAGGGACTGGGAGACTAGACAGGGTCGAGTGAAAGATCAACAGAACAATGTACAGAGAGATCCTAAATGAAAACCTGCTCCAGAGTACTCAGGACCTCAGACTAGGGCAAAGATTTACTTTCCAACAGGACGACTACCCTAAGCACACAGCCAAAACAACTCAGGAGTGGCTTTGGGACAAGTCTCTGCATGTCTTTGAACCCAAGACTTGAACCCGATCAAACATCTCTGGAGAGACCTGAAAATAGCTGTGCAGCGACGCTCCCAATCCAACCTGGCAGAGCTTGAGAGGATCTGCAGAGAAGAATGGGAGAACCTCCTCAAATACAGGTGTGCCAAGCTTGTAGCCTCATACCCAAGAAGACTTGAGGCTGTAATCAAATCAAATCAAATGTATTTATATAGCCCTTCGTACATCAGCTGATATCTCAAAGTGCTGTACAGAAACCCAGCCTAAAACCCCAAACAGCAAGCAATGCAGGTGTAGAAGCACTGCCAAAGGTACTTCAACAAAGTACTGAGTAAAGGGTCTGCATTCTTATGTAAATGTAATATTTAATTGTTTCATATTTAATACATTTGCAAAAGTTTGTTAAAACCTGTTTTTGCTTCGTCATTATAGGTTATTATTTGTAGATTGATGAGGGGGGAAAACGATTTAATCAAATTTAGAGTAAGTCTGTAACGTAACAAAATGTGGAAAAAAGTCAAGATGTCTCAATTCTTTCCAAATGCACTGTATGGGGCAATGTTTTGTATAATAATGAGGTTACACAGGTCAATGATTTAGGAACCATGTTTTTTTAAACCGTGTGTTTGCTCTCCCTGTATGTTCGTATGATACAGATAAATTGGGATATAGTGCCACTTTGAGCAATGTCAAATATACAGATGTGTCACAGGCCTGCACCCCTTATTTGTAAACAATTCAAATCAGTACTTCTCTCCGTCAAAACATTTTAAAAAGGACACCAAATGCATTTGTTGATGAAATGAGAAAACCAAGAATTGAAGTCATTTTAAAGGGTCTGACGGCTTCAAAACGTCCTGCACTCAGCAACAAGCTTGTGGTGCACCTAGTGTGTAGAGTCAGTTTTAGTACTCTCAACACGTCATCCTGGAGCACAACAGGGCAGCCGAGCCTGAATGCTTCATTTTTGGCCAGTGGGCTGCTTCATCCACAGATATAACCAAGTGCAGAGGCACTATTGCATGCACACTCACGTGGGGGAAGCATGGTCTGAATTGTTGAACAGAGTGTGGAACTCCCCTGTTAACCCCCGGAGCCAGAATCGGAGTTAACCCCCGGAGCCAGAATCGGAGCTTACATTCAAAAACGACTCCAAACCTTGAAAATCCGAGTAGTGCATGGGAATTTAAATCAAAACGGCAAGGATATGGACAGAGCTGTCTGCATGTACTTTCTCATAATCTGTGTCTTCCCGTGCCAGTTCCCTAGTGTATTTGTGGGGACATACAGCAGTTGACTTACTATGACTAAGTACAACATATACCTCCTATACTAAATGTGTCCTGTACTCCTTGTTAGGGGAAAGTAAAACATCAGAAAAGCACCTAAATAGGAGGTTTATGTAGCTGAAGGATATGATGTAATGTATTCTGAATTTTAAGTCTGGCCAGATTGGTGCGCCTGCTATCATTGATCAATAGCCAGCATGCAGAGCAGTTTTGAGGCTGCAAGGACATATGTTTCACTGACTTGTACTGCATATCGTAGTTTCTAGCACTGAAAGCCTTCTTTAGCAGACAATATTTTCTTGCCCTCCTCAGGAGAAGGTCATTTACAACCCCCGCCCAATATTTCACATAAAAGCCCAAAATGAATAGTACGATGACAAACTGTTTCTAAGACAGCTTCCAGACTGAGAAAGCACTCAGGCCAGAGCATTTTCAGTCTGAAAGGAAAGCCATGGTTGATCATATGAGTCAGCGTATCCAAAACTCCTCTGCACTTTCAACTCCTTGTCACTCTTTGACATTATTTTATTGCATAATGAATATCAGCTCCAGGTTCCAGATCTAAATGACCTGTTGTCAACTTGCAATCCCATTTCTGTGAAGAGCAAGGCACCATTTCTGTAGCAGTGCTTTTGTGAAGGTGCAACATTGAATAAAACTGATTGATGTATTTGTTCTAAAGCTAATATTAGAAGTGTTGTTGTGTGATCCTGAGGCAGCTGCCACTGCTCTCGTGCGGTCTCCTGGCGTTAGCCCCAGTCTGACAGCATGTAAAATATCTGTTTACATGTTGGGTTGACAACAGTGTGCTGACATCCCCCTTTCCCCAGTGACCACATGAAATAACCCTGTCAAGGAAAGATACATTTAAATCCATACTTATGGCGTTTTACTGTCCTCAGTCTAACAAAGGCATTGAGGTGACTTACACAGTGACAAAGTCAACTTTTGCATGCAATGTCTCATTCTACATTACCAGTCACATACTTCAAAACAGGGTTTAGGTACCATTCATTGTTTTCTATTTAAGTTGGACATTTGATGTGTTTTGTGATCAAGACCTGAACATGAACGTATATGGAACATGGAATGTCGGCAAGAACAAATATGTCTAAACTGCTGTGGCATTAGAGTGCTAGGAAATGACAATTGCACAATTGTGATCATTTTATCAATCTAACTGTACCTTTGTATTCTAGATAACAGATTGTTTGTGCTGTCAAAGATGGTTTGTTTAAACCAACTGTTGCATGCATCTAATTATCATATTTAATCATCAGCCATTTTGTCCTAAGAAAATGTCAGCTCTGAGTCTTACACTAGCTTGTCTCCACACCTTGTAGATGCCTCAAGAAGTAGACTGCATTGGGTATACAGGGAGGAGAGGCTGAAGTTGTGATTATTTATGACATCTTTCTTGGCGCATTATCTTCACACTAAATCTCCTTGGGGTAGATGGAGTGTGTAGGGCAAGCACTTCCACCCGCTAACTCCTATTATGTAACCAGACATTGCTTTTAGGGGCCGGCTGTTAACAGGGTTGACAATACTCTTTTAAGCCTTCATATTGAGTAATCCCAGAGTCCGCCTCAGCGCAGGCCATGTCATTACAGCTGATGGCTCCAGTATCCTCTGGGAGAGAGAGAGGCTAAATTATTTTTGTTTGTTTTTTTCCCTTGTAGTTTGTAGCTTTTTGAATGTCTTTTCTATCTAACTAATGTTTTCTTTACATGACAGATTGACCAGGTGAATCCAACGGAACGCTATGATCCCTTATTGATGTGACCTTTTAAATCCAATTCAATCAGTGTTTGAGACATGGATTGTGTATGAGTGCCATTCATAGGGTGAATGAGCAAGAGAAAATATTTAAGTTCCTTGGAACGGGGTATGGTAGGAGGTGCCAGGCGCACCATTTTGAGTGTGACAAGATCTGCAATGCTGCTGGGTTTTTCACACGCAACAGTTTCCCGTGTGTATCAAGAATGGTCCACCACCCAAAGGACATCCAGCCACTTGACAACTGTGAGAAGCATTGGAGTCAACATGGGCCAGCATCCCCGTGGAACGCATTCACACCTTGTAGAGACCATGCCACGACGAATTGAGGTTATTTTGAGGGTAATAGGGGGTGCAAATCAAGGTGGTGTCAGAAGGTGTCATTTGGTCCATGAGAAGAAGATTTTTGAAATATTTTTAGACATGGGTCCCATTATACCTGGCAAAAATCAAACACTGCGTTCCACAGTAAGAACATTTTACCAACGGTCAAGCATGGTGGTGGTAGTGTGATGGTTTGGAGGTGCTTTGCTGCCTCAGTTCCTGGACAACTTGTCTTAATGGAAGGAACCATGAATTATGTTCTGTATCAGAGAATTCTACAGGAGAATGTCAGGCCATCCGCCTGTGAGCTGAAGCTGAAGTGCAGCAATCAAGTCTACATGAAAATGGCTAAAAAGAAACAAATTTGAAATTTTAGAATGGCGTAGTCAAAGTCCAGACCTAATTCCAATTGAGATGTTGTGGCAGGATTTGAAACAAGCAGTTCATGCTTGAAACCCCACAAATGAGCCTCCCGGGTGGCGCAGTGGTCTAGGGCACTGCATCGCAGCGCTAGCTGTGCCACCAGAGACTCTGGTGGCAACTCTTGCGTCGTCCGGTTTAGGGGGGGTTTGGCCAGTAGTGATATTCTTGTCTCATCTCGGGCCGGGTGCAGTGCAAGCTAACCAGGTAGCCAGGTGCACGGTGTTTCCTCCGACACTTTGGTGTGGCTGGCTTCCGGGTTGGATGCGCACTGTGTTAAGAAGCAGTGGGTTTCGGAGGACGCATGGCTTTCGACCTTCGTCTCTCCCGAGCCCGTACGGGAGTTGTAGCGATGAGACAAGATAGTAACTACTAACAATTGGATACTACGAAATTGGGTAAAATTTGAACAAAAAAACCCCACAAATGTTGCTGAGTTAAAGCAGTTCTGCAGGCCAAAATTTCTCCACAGAGATGTGAGAGACTGATCAATGACTACAGGAAGCATTTTGTTGGAGTCATTAACCTAAAGGTAGCGCAACCAGTTATTGAGTGTAAAGGTGCATTTACTTTTTCATACAGGGGAATTGGGTGTTGCATAACTTTGTTAATTAAATAAATAAATAAATAGTTATTTGTAAACTCAGGTTCCCTTTATCTAATGATACGTTTTGGTTGAAGATCTGATAACATTCAGTAAAATATGTAAAAATAGAGAAAATCAGAAAGGTGGCAAATACCTTTCCACAACACTATATGTGGTAAAATTTCACAACTCTAAAAACAGATGATCAAAAAGGCTGTTTTTCTAAACTTTAAGCACATTTTCAATTGACTAAGTACGACACACAAAATCACGCAGTCTCTTTTTTACCAAACCTAATCAGTGTTTCATCCAGAAATACCTTTCATATAAAGTAATTGCCTTTCACAATGCAATGCTCACAATACTTTTCATATGATTCTCAACTCATTTGTTTAAATACATTTGACCATCACTTAATCCAACTGCGCTTACTGGTTAATCACTTAACAGTTTGGTAAACCTACAGTAGACCAACCAGTTCAAAATCTATCTGTGGATTTTGAGAACTACAAAGAAAAGTGTGTTTGTAAAGTATAAACATCTAAATGACATGTATGATACATGATAACCATACATAATAACTACGGGTAATTGCTAATTGATTTTGCATAGTGGTCACCACAATTGGTCACCATTTTAAAAAGTGTGTGTGAACACTTGCAATTTCTTTCAACATGGAGCAGGATAGACAGCAAGAGGAAGCGAGGAAGGAAGAAATCAGAGAGAGAGGAAGAAATCAAGAGCTCGTGGACAAGGGGCCCATCAGAGAGGTGGGCATGGTCCCCATTAAAGAGGTAAAAAATGTGAGCATGGGCCCTGTCAAAGAGGTGAACATCAGCGAGAGGGAGGCAGACTGCAGAGAACTGTTGTGTCGAATAAAGTCCAGGCCATTGTCGTTGACCATGTTGTACACAGAGGCCTTATCATGGCAGAAGCTGCCAGATTAGTTCACCCCAATCTGAAAAGATCAGCTGTCAATTCAATCATGAGAACATTTCGCCAAGAAAACCGGTAAGCCTGCAGAATATGCATATTGTAATGCATGTAAATTCACAAAACATGTTACAGTATTCTTACAGTATGATCTGTTGACAGTATACTCTGTCCTACTCTCAGAATTGACAGAAGCCATGGTGGCCATGGCTGTGTGGTGACCAACCAGCCGGAGTTGGCCGTGGTGGAAATGGTGAGGGCCAGGAATGACATACAGCTTTCCGAAATAAAGCAGACCGTTGAGGAGAAGGGTGACACCTTTGCCAATGTGGCATTCATCAGCATACCAACAATTGCCCGCCATTTGAAGAGGCACCAGGTTTCTATGAAACACATTTTTTGAGAGCAACAACCGGGTGAAACAACTGCGGGCAGAGTGTTCAGGTACAGCAGTATATACTGTGTTACTGTTACTATTTGATGCACATGCTACTTCACAATATCCTATTGGAACTATATTGTCAAAAAATAACTAACCAAAATATACTTTTAGAGGGTGATGGTTTTTGATGCTGCTGTGAACCATGACAAGTATATCTTTATTGAAGAAGCGAGCTTCAACCTGGCCAAAACTCGGCGTCGTGGGCAGAACATCATCGGCCAACAGGCGCCCGTCCAAGTGCCTGGACAATGTGGGGAAACATCTCCATATGCGCAGCTATCTATGAAGATGGTGTGGTAGGACGTAGACTGTTACTTGGATCCTGCAACGCTGCACATCTCATTGTGTTTCTCAATTCAATTGAGCAGGCCTGTCAAGGTGAAGGGGACACCTATGTCATCGTCCGAGACAATATCAGGTTCCACCATGCAGAGGTGGTTCAGACATGTTTTCGGAACCATCCCAGCCCCCATACTCTCCTTTTCTCAACCCTATTGACACGTTTTTTTCAGCATGGAGGTGGAAAGTGTACGATCGCCATCCCCCTCCTTCTGGCCATGGGATGAGGCATGCGACGACATCAATGCAGATCACTGTCAAGCTTGGATTTGCCATGTCAAAAGGTTTTTCCCGCGGTGCATGAACAACAGAGACATTCATTGTGATGTGGATGAGAATTTATGGCCAAATGCTCAAGACAGGTTTGATGCATATTAATGTGTGCTAAATGTTGTGTTTTATTTTCATTACTTTAATTTGTTTAATTTAATTTCTTACATTTAATTATAGACAGTACACCTATGTATGTTGCAATTATATCTGAAAATAAAATGTATTTTTTTGTATGAACGATTGTAAAGGATGTCTTCATTGATCACACCTTTGATTAAACATTGTATAGATATTATGGAAGTTATAGATTTTCTGTCAATGTACTGTAGCATTATATTTTCAGCACTTCTAAGGGTAATTTGAAACACAGATCCTGCATTGTTTTTCTATTTGATTAACTGTTAGTTAAAATGACTAAATAGAAAATATATAATTATGTTGTGTTTGTGATTAAACCAATATTCTCATTACATTTCACAAACTTTTATTTTGAATCATTGGCTGTGTGTTGAGTTGTTTACAATCCAAATGAATGCACATTGACAGGTTTTGAATGAAAGACTGGCTGTGCTACAAGTGTGACCAGTTTGGAGTTTGGTTACTAAGAGTTGTAAAAATGGTCCACATACTTTTGAAAATAGTACCAAAGCGATGAAAAAAAAACTATAAAGATACCCAAAATGATTTAGTCCAATCAATGAAAGCTAAATGGCAATGGTACTGACGTGTGTGTGTGTGTGTGTGTGTGTGCACAAAAGTAGAAAAATCACGTTGACTCACCTTACTTATAGAGAAACAACATATGCCATCCTCCTCTCAAGTTGACATAATGGTCTGTACAGTACATTAGTCACACCCTCATCTGTTTCACCTGTCTATGTGCTTGTCTCCACTCCCCACCAGGTTTCCCATCTCCCCTCATTATCACCTGTGTATTTATACCTGCGTTTTCTGTTTGTCTGTTGCCAGTTCGTCTTGTTCTATCAAGTCCCTCTAGTGTGTTGCCGTGTTTCCTGTGCTCTAGTTTTTCCTAGTCTTCCCAGTTCTGACCTTTCTACCTGTCCTGACCCTGATCCTTTCTACTGGCCTGTTCCTGCCTGACTCTGATTTGGATGACGACTCTTTTCCTGCATTGACCTACCTTTTGCCTGCCCCTTGTACTATAATAAACTCTGAGACTCGTACCATCTGCCTCCTGTGTCTGCATCTGGGTCTTAGACTGAGCCTTGATAACACACTTTTGGTTTTTGCTGCCCTAGGCTACCTGGCTAAAATGCTTGCTAGACTAACTTCCTTGCACGGGAAACAATGAACCATCTAGTTAACGCTAGCCTTAAGCCTACTACATCTATATTGAACTTCCAACCTCTCAGGCCAGAGGCACAATGTTTGAATTTATGGCTGGCTCAGAAGTGCTGTTATAATCATATAAAACCAGCAAAGTCCAAATTCCCATCTCCATTCATGTCTAATTTAAGAAGGGGACGATTTTAGCTAGTTAGCCATGGGAGGAAAACAACACGACACATTTTTTTCTGTCAATTACATTTTGCTGTTAAAATGATGTGATTGTCGTGAAGCCAAATCCAAAGTGGCTTCCTTTGACACTTTCATTTGGTGCACCAGGACCATTCACAGTTGAGCTCACTCAGTTCAACTTGGAATGCTTGCTGGCTTCCCTTGCTATTGAATTCAATACTGCTGTTGGCAACAATGTCATACTCTTTTTGGCCAGACAGCATCAGATACATCACATACTGAGACAGAGGTTCGCCTTTTTGCTCGCTCGGATGCTATTCAGCCATTTGTGAATTGAGGGGAAATTATGAAACACTGAGAGACAAAAGATCAATTATTTTGTACTTTTTTAATTTGTCAAATATTTGGGGAAGCTTGGCATCCCTTGGCATCCATGAATACAGAACACGGGTGCCGGCCCCTATTGATGTGTTGACAATTGCTACCGCATTGGTATAAGCCATCATTTGTTCAACCGTGTAAGCATTTGAAATAAGACCAGGATAAAAAATGTCAGCTAGGCAGTCCAACATTTTCCTCAACATGCAATCATCCCAGAGGCAGGAGAGAATGTATGGTGGTCCTGCTGCTGCCATCAGCCAGCCACAAACCAAGAAGTTGCACCTGATTTGTCCTTGTCAAAATACAGAATAATAATACATTTTGTCAACACCAATGACAGTTTTGGAAAGTGGAGGTAGGCTGTCTCCCTACAACGTTGACTTTGGTTTGCAGTATGACAAAGTCACTCACAAATATCTTTGATACAGGTGTTATTAGAAACTTCTGGGGTAGCTAGTTCGGGTCCTAGCTAGTTACCACCAATGCATCCAGCCTGAAAATAATGACCAGAAATTGCAATCATTCTCAATATTCTTAGCAATGATTTAGGATTCCATGTGACTATTATAGGCAGCCATTTGTTGCTGTCTTATTGAAATCCAATTTCAGTTCACAAAAATAACTAGCTAGCTATATAGATAGCGAACTAACGTTAAGCAACCTAGTCAGTTAGCTATATAGCCCTACTGTCCCAAGCTAGCAGCTAACTGTCTAGCTTCATACTCTGACCACATACTGTTTTTGAAAATGTTATTATGAACTTTTATTTACTCAGGGTAGCAGAATTGAGACCAGGGTGCCCTGTTATATTTGTTCTACAAAATGTAGAAATGCGGCATTTTCATGTACAGTATGTAGACACTGGTTTGGTACTGGAGATAATGAATATGAGGTTGAAACGTAATTACTAATTACTGACCCAAATGGTGTTCGATAGAAACAGACACTTTCACAGCACACTACCTTCTCAGACTATTAGCTAATGTTAGCAAATGTTTGCGGCTAACACGAAACGAAAGGAAACAGTTTTTGTTAACGTTCGCCAATAATATCCCTTGTTAAATGCACCTCAGAACAGGAATGTATATGGAACATTGGCGAGAAGTCTAAACTGCTGTGGCGTTAGAGTGCTAGGAAATGACAACTGTACAATTGTGATACATTGTATAAATCTAACTATACCTTTGTATTCCAGATAACAGATTGTTTGTGCTGTCAAAGATTGTTTGTTTAAACCAACTGGTGTATGAGTCCAACTATATTTAATCATCAGCCTGATAAATGTTTTCAAAAAACATTTTGTCCAAAGACAATGTCGGACTTTGTGAGCTCTGAGTCTCTGTGTATTACACTTAACACTAGCTTGTCTCCACACCTTGTAGATGCCTCAAGAAGAAGACTGCATTGGGTTTACAGGGAGGAGAGGCTGAAGTTGTGACTATTTATGACATCTTTCTTGGCGCATTATCTTCACACTAAATCTCCTTGGGGTAGATGGAGTGTGTAGGGCAAGCACTTCCATCCACTAACTCCTAACATGTAACCAGACATTGCTTTTAGGGGCCGGCTGTTAACAGGGTTGACAATACTCTTTTATGGCCTTCAGATTGAATATTCCCAGAGTCAGCTTCAGCGCAGGCCATGTCATTACAGCTGATGGCTCCAGTATCCTCTGGGAGAGAGAGGCACAAGTACTTTTTTATTTTTTATTTTTCCCTGTATTTTATGGCTCTTGCTTTTACTAAAAGTATTGTCCTTGTGACACAAAGGCTGATGCGGTTTAACAAATGCTTTTCATATGTAGGCAGTAAAGGCTTAAAACCTCTTAAGGATCTAACCTTTTTTTCATTTTTTTTCGGCTAAAATGACACACCCAAATCTAACTGCCTGTAGCTCAGGACCTGAAGCAAGGATATGCATTTGAAAGGAAACACTTTGAAGTTTGTGGAAATGTGAAATGAATGTAGGAGAATATAACACCTTAGTTCTGGGAAAAGATAATACAAACAAAAACACGTGCGTTTTCCTCAAAAAAAAATTCATCATCTTTGAAATGCAACGGCCATATAATCAGATGGGAGTTGAGGTGCAATTCATATCTTGTCCACCAGATGGCAGCAGTGTGTGTGCAAACCTTCAGACTGATTCAGTGAAGCATTCCATTACGATAGCATATTTTGTATCTCGTCTGCCTGGAGTTTTTTCCAAATGAGCAGAATTGGTCAATTGACACATTTTCAAGTACGTAACTATAGAGAACATTTTAAATTAAATTAAAAAAATTTACACACTCCCAAGATAGTCATGCATGATGGATAATTAGCTTCCCTACAGAAAAGACACTAACCTCCACACATCTAAACTTAGCAAAAAAAGAAAAGTCCCTTTTCTAGGACCCTGTCTTTCAAAGATGATTCATAAAAATCCAAATAACATCACAGATCTTCATTGTAAAGGGTTTAAACACTGTTTCCCATGCTTGTTCAATGAACCATAAACAATTAATGAACATGCACCCGTGGAACGGTCGTTAAGACACTAACAGCTTACAGACAGTAGGCAATTAAGGTCACAGTTATGAAAACTTAGGACACTAAAGAGGCCTTTCTACCAAAACCTGCAGACTCTCCTTCACTGCAGCCGACATGAGTAAAACATTTAAACGTGTTAACCCTCGCAAGGCTGCAGGCCCAGACGGTATCCCCAGCCGCGTCTTCAAAGCACGCACAGACCAGCTGGCTGGTGTGTTTACGGACATATTCAATCAAACCTTATCCCAGTCTGCTGTTCCCACATGCTTCAAGAGGGCCACCATGGTTCCTGTTCCCAAGAAAGCTAAGGTAACGGAACTAAACGACTACCGCCCCGTAGCACTCACTTCCGTCATCATGAAGTGCTTTGAGAGACTAGTCAAGGACCATATCACCTCCACCCTACCTGACACCCTAGACCCACTCCAATTTGCATACCGCCCCAATAGGTCCACAGACGACGCAATCGCAACCACACTGCACACTGCCCTAAGCCATCTTGACAAGAGGAATACCTATGTAAGAATGCTGTTCATCGATTACAGCTCAGCATTTAACACCATAGTACCCTCCAAACTCGTCATCAAGCTCGAGACCCTGGGTCTCGACTTCGCCCTGTGCAACTGGGTACTGGACTTCCTGACGGGCCGCCCCCAGGTGGTGAGGGTAGGTAACAACATCTCCACCCCGCTGATCCTCAACACTGGGGCCCCACCAGGTTGTGTTCTGAGCCCTCTCCTGTACTCCCTGTTCACCCATGACTGCTTGGCCATGCACACCTCCAACTCAATCATCAAATTTGCAGAAGACACTACAGTGGTAGGCTTGATTACCAACAACGACGAGACTGCCTACAGGGAGGAGGTGAGGGCCCTCGGAGTGTGGTGTCAGGAAAATAACCTCACACTCAATGTCAACAAAACAAAGGAGATGATCGTGGACTTCAGGAAACAGCAGAGGGAGCACCCCCCTATCCACATCGACGGGACAGTAGTGGAGAGGGTAGTACGTTTTAAGTTCCTCGGCGTACACATCACGGACAAACGGAATTGGTTCACCCACACAGACAGTGTGGTGAAGAAGGCGCAGCAGCTCCTCTTCAATCTCAGGAGGCTGAAGAAATTTGGCTTGTCACCAAAAGCTCTCACAAACTTTTACAGATGCACAATCGAGAGCATCCTGTCAGGTTGTATCACCGCCTGGTACGTCAACTGCTCCACACACAACCATAAGGCTCTCCAGAGGGTAGTGAGGTCTGCACAACGCATCACCGGGGGCAAACTACCTACCCTCCAGGACACCTACACCACCCGATGTCACAGGAAGGCCATAAAGATCATCAAGGACAACAACCACCCGAGCCACTGCCTGTTCACCCCGCTATCATCCAGAAGGCGAGGTCAGAACAGGTGCATCAAAGCAGGGACCGAGAGACTGAAAAACAGCTTCTATCTCAAATCCATCAGACTGTTAAACAGCCACCACTAACATTGAGTGGCTACTGCCAAGATAATGACTCAACTCCAGCCACTTTAATAATGGAAAAATTGTTGTAAAAAATGTATCACTAGCCACTTTAAACAATGCCACTTAATATAATGTTTACATACCCTACATTACTCATCTCATATGTATATACTGTACTCTATTCCATCTACTGCATCTTGCCATCTTTATGTAATACATGTATCACTAGCCACTTTAAACAATGCCACTTTTATATGTTTACATATCCTACATTACCCATCTCATATGCATATACTGTACTCGATACCATCTACTGCATCTTGCCTATGCCGTTCTGTACCATCACTCATTCATATATTTTTATGTACATATTCTTCATCCCTTTACACTTGTGTGTATAAGGTAGTTGTTGTGAAATTGTTAGGTTAGATTACTCGTTGGATGTTATTGCATTGTCGGAACTAGAAGCACAAGCATTTCGCTACTCTCGCATTAACATCTGCTAACCATGTGTATGTGACAAATACAATTTGATTTGATTTGATAAAAGTGTTTTGTTGTTGTACACTCTCCTCAAACAATTGCATGGTATTTGTTTCACTGCAATAGCTCCTGTAAATTGGACAGTCTAGTTATATTAACAATAATTTAAGTTTTCTGCCTATATAAGACATGTCTATGTCCTGGAAAATTGGCTCTTATTTACAACGTCATGCTAGTCACATTAGCGCACGTTAGCAACAGCTGTTTAGGCACACCAATCCCGAAGTTAAACACAGGATATATATGTTGACACAGAATTAGCTACTGCCACCACTTAACAGCTGTACTAGAGTTTTTGTCCAGGTTCTGAGAAATGTATTCACATTTCATCAGAAAGTACGTAAACAAAAGCATTTCCTCTGGACGGTGCTTAAGCATATGAACGGTTTCATTTTTATACGCCTGGAGGAAAAATACTTTGTGATTGTACTTTGTGAACAATTACAACATATGATTAAATATCGAAATAGGGTATTGAACCCCCTAGAGTTGATTGATGCACTTGTGAGTAAAAAAAACTAAAAACAAATCGGCATAAAAATCAGTCTGTTTAAGCTAAAGATATTTGTTTTTTTTGTATTGGTTTCACTCAATCCACCACATCTGCCTATGTCGGCCTTCCACTTCTGCGGACTGCCGTGGAAAACATCTGTAGCGTCCAAACGGTTTGGCCTGCAAACTAATATGACCACTCTATGGAAAGATGAGACTCTCACAAACATGGTGGTGTTCTCCTTGTCACGGAACTTATCTGACGGTAAACCGGTACCGGTTTTAAAAAATGAATGGATGTACAGTATGTATGACCAGTCTTAGACTTGTCCTTCATTGCTATAAAGGTTTTATAACTAAGGTCCGATATGTGCATTTTCATGAAGTGGGCAAACCAGATCAATTTGAAATCTGACAGTTTGAAGAATAGCAGTCGGCAGTGACCTTAAAATAGCTCATGTTCAGCTCCTCTATTGATTCCAGGTGATCTGCACGGAATGTTTAATTGGCTTATATATTATATACACAGTCTTTGTTGTATCAAGTACTGAGAAATATACTATTTACTAGTATCACAAAACAGCTACAACTTTAGTAGGTTTGCATATTTTGTATCTGTGGAGAATGCATCATGTTGACAGCTGTTTGACAGTTTAATATGTTTGTTATTGTGTGCTGCTTTCTACTGTAACTGACACTATTTGTTTTCTCAGAGGAAGATTTCTAGTTCCAATATTCAAATCTTAGGTAGTGCAAATAAACATGAAGCTTAAATTTATACATTTATTATACTGTACATAGTAGGTATAACTATGTTGATTTTTGACTATCAAGTGACAATCAATCTGGCGATTCTGTTCAGTGTACAGACAACCATCTTGCCGACATTCAAAAGCTGATATTGCTTAGATTTTCTGGACTTGGAGCAGACAGAATTTATAGGCTAATGTATTTAGGCTAATTTGAGTTAATTACACAATCAAGTGTTTATTAAGGGAAAATTCAAAACAAGAAACTCTGGAGAGGCAGACTTATGATGATTTTGGAGAGAGATTAAGTTTCGATTGCTCACGGCAATAACACACACTTTATAACGGCAGCCAGGGTCATACTAGTCATACTAGTCATTCTAGTCATACTAGCCATAATACAAGTTAGTTAACAGTGTCACACCCGCTCCCACTCCAACTCCGTGGCACTCGAAGGGTCCAGGCTCCCCAGCATTACACACTCCTGCCACCATCAGTACGCACACCTGACATCCCCTGTCACGCGCGTCAGCGATTATTGGACTCACCTGGACTCAATCACCTGTGTCATTACCTCCCTATACCTGTCTGTTCCCAAGCTCTGTTCCCTGCTTCAGGATGAATGTTTGTTTGTCTTTGCATATCCGGTTCTGACACTGTCTCTGTCCTGTTTGATTTGTGTTCCATTTGAAATGTTAAACATATTAAACTCCCCGTGCTTCTCTTCTCCAGTGTCGGTCCTTACAAACATATGGAATTGTTTTAAGATGGTCATGCCATGGATCCTTTAGCAATATGATTTAGAATTTTGAAAAAATATTGCATTTGGTCATTACTTCTATTGCCCATAGAAAAGCATGGAATGATATAAGGTTTTGTAGTGTCTATCCTATATCTAGGAGATATAAGGAAGCTCAAGGTTTTTCTTTATTTTTAATATTTTCTACATTGTAGTGAAAACATCAAAACTCTGAAATAACACATACGGAATCATGTAGTAACCAAAGTGTTAAACAAATCATAATATATTTGAGATTTTAGATTTTTCAGTGTAGCCACCTTTTGCCTTGATGACTGCTTTGCACACTCTTGACATTCTCTCAACCAGCTTCATGAGATAATCATCTGGAATGCATTTCAATTAACTTCTCTGGGGTAGGGGGCAGTATTTTGACATCCGGATGAAAAGCGTGCCCAAAGTAAACTGCCTGTTACTCAGGCCCAGAAGCTAGGATATGCATGTAATTGGTAGATTTAGATAGAAAACACTCTAACGTTCCTAAAACTGTTAAAATTATGTCTGTGAGTATAAAATAAATGATATGGCAGGCGAAATCCCGAGGATAAACCCCCCCCCTCCCAAAAAACAAATTCAGCTTACCACTGTTTTCAATGGCTAGTACTATAATTATAAGCCCAAGTCCTCCCAAATTGCAGTTCCTATGGCTTCCAGTAGATGTCATCAGTCTTTAGAAAGAGTTTCAGGCTGGTTTTTGGAAAAATGACCCATAAATTGTAGTTCTTCTAGGTGGCTCCCATTTTGGCTGTAGTGTTTCCAAGCGCGTGGAGGAAAGCACGTTCTTTCTTATTTAACTCCGGTAATGAACATATTACTCTCCGTCTTAAATTTGATTGTTTATTTGCATATTAGGATACCCAAGGTTTGATTATAAACGTTGTTTGACTTGTTTGGAAAAGTTTATTAGTAACATTTGGGATTCATTTTGTATGCATTTTGATGGAGGGAAACTGAGTGGATTATTGACTGAAGTTTGCCAGCTAAACTGAGTTTTTATGGATATAAAGCACATTATCAAACAAAAGGACCATTTGTGATGTAACTGGGACCTTTTGGAGTGTCAACAGAAGAAGATCATCAAAGGTAAGGCATTTTTAATATCGCTATTTCTGATATTTGTGTCGCATCTGCCTGGTTGAAATGTGATTTTCATGTGTTTGTACGCGGGGCGCTATCCTCAGATAATCGCATGGTTATGACACTGCGACTGGATTAACAAGAAGTTAAGCTTTATTTTGAAATAACACATATATTTTCAAGAATGTTAAATATTTGAATTTAGTATTTTTGAATTTCGCGCCCTGCAATTCCACTGGATGTTGGCCAGGTGGGACGCTACCATCCCACGTACCCAAGAGAGGTTTTAACAGGTGTGCCTTGTTAAAAGTTCATTTGTGGAATTGCTTTCCTTCTTAACTTCTTGGTGACAGGGGGCAGTATTTTCACGTCCGGATGAAATACATGCCCAAATTCAACTGCCTGCTACTCATCCCCAGAAGATAAGTCATATTATTAGTAGATTTGGATAGAAAACACTGAAGTTGCTAAACCTGTTTGAATCATGTCATGATGTCTTGGGAGAAAACCCAAGGACAAACCATTCAGAATTTTTTTTTGAGGTCACTCGCTTTTCAATTGGATTTCATTGGGAATCCAGATTTCTAAGGGACCTTCTTGCAGTTCCTATCGCTTCCACTGGATGTCAACAGTCTTTAGAAATTGGTTGAGGTTTTTCCTTTGTGTAATGAAGAAGTACAGCCATCTTGAACAAGGGTAACTTGAAGTGTACTGTTAGATAGAGGCGCGTGACCAGAAAGCTAGTTTGTTTTCCTCCTGTATTGAACACAGATCATCCAGTCTTCTATTTGATCAATTATTTACGTAAAAAAATACCTAAAGTTGTATTACAGTTGGAACCGGTGTTTTTCTGGATTAAACTCGCCAAATAAATGGACATTCTGGATATATATTGACGGAATTAATCAAACAAAAGGACCATTTGTGATGTTTATGAGACATATTGGAGTGCCAACAAAAGAATCCCACATATCCCAGAGAGGTTAATGTATTTGTGTTGTGACAAGGTATGGGTGGTATACAGAAGATATCCCTATTTGGTAAAAGTACATAGAGAACAGCTATAATAAGCTATAATAACATTAGAGAAATGACAGTCCGTCATTACTTTAAAACATGAAGATGAGTCAATCAGGAAGATTTCAAGAACTTGAAAGTTTCTTAAAGTGCAGTCGCAAAAACCATCAAGCTCTATGATGAAACAGGCTCTCATGAGGACTGCTACAGGACTGTTTTGCTAGCACAGCCTGGAATATGTTCCGGGATTCATCCAATGGCATTGAGGAGTATACCACCTCAGTCATCGGCTTCATCAATAAGTGCATCGACAACATCATCGACAACGTGCATATCCCAAACCAGAAGCCATGGAACCGCATCGAGCTAAAGGCTAGAGCTGCCGCTTTCAAGGAGCGGGCCACTAATCCGGACGCCTACAAGAAATCTTGCTATGCCCTCAGACGAACCATCAAACCAGCAAAGCATCAATACAGGATTAAGATTGAATCCTACTACATCGGCTCTGATGCTCGTCGGATGTGGCAGGGCTTGAAAACTATTACGGACTACAAAGGGAAACCCAGTCGCAAGCTGCCTGGTGACACGAGCCTACCAGATTAGCTAAATGCCTTTTATGCTAGCTTCGAGGCAAGCAACACTGAAGCATGCACAAGAGTACCAGCTGTTCTGGATGACTGTGTGATTAACGCTCTCGGTAGCCGATGTGAACAATACCTTTAAACAGGTCAATATTCACAAAGCCACTGGGCCAGACAGATTACCAGGAGTACTCAAAACATGAGCGGACAAACTGGCAAGTGTATTCACTGACATGTTCAACCTTTCCCTGACTTATTAGGAAATACCTACATGTTTCAAGCAGACCACCATAGTCCCTGTGCCCAAGGAAGCAAGGTAACCTGCCTAAATGATAACCGCCCCGTAGCAATCACATCGGTAGCCATGAAGTGCTTTGAAAAGCTGGTCATGGCTCACATCAACAGCATCTTCCCGGACACCCTAGACCCACTCCAATTCGCATACCGCCCCAACAGATCCACAGATGACGCGATCTCAATCGCTCTCCACAATGCCTTTTCACACCTGGACCAAAGGAACACCGATGTGAGAATGCTGTTCATTGACTACAGCTCAGCGTTCAACACCATAGTGCCCATGAAGCTCATCAATAAGCTAAGGACCCTGGGACTAAACACCTCCCTCTGCAACTGGATACTGAACCTCCTGATGGGCTGGCCCAAGGTGGTAAGGGTAGGTAACAACACGTCTGCCAAGCTGATCCTCAATACTGGGGCCCCTCACGGGTGTGTACTTAGTCCCCACCTGTACTCCCTGTTCACCCACAACTGTCTGGCAAAACACGCCTCCAACACCATCATTAAGTTTGCTGACGACACAACAGTGGTAGGTCTGATCACCGACAACGATGAGACAGCCTACAGGGAGGAGGTCAGAGAGCTGGCAGTGTGGTGCCAGGACAACAACCTCTCCCTCAATGTGAGCAAGACACAGGAGCTGATCGTGGACTACAGGAAAAGGCGGGCCAAACAGGCTATCATGGTCCAAACACACCAAGACAGTCGTGAAGAGGGCATGACAAAACATTTTTCCCCTCAGGACACTTAAGGGATTTGGCATGGGTCTCCAGATCCTCAAAAAGTTCTACAGCTGCACCATCGAGAGCATCCTGACCGGTTGCATCACCACTTGGTATTGCAACTGCTCAGCATCTGACTGTAAGGAGCTACAGAGGGTAGTACATCACTGGGGCCAAGCTCCCTGCAATCCATGACCTATATAATAGGCGGTGTCAGAGGAAAGCCCATAAAATTGTCAGAGACTCCAGTCACCCAAGTCATGGACTGTTTTCTCTGCTATCGCACAGCAAGTGTGTCATGTCCTGACCTTAGTTCCTTTTTTATGTCTCTATTATAGTTTGGTCAGTGCGTGAGTTGGGGTGGGCATTCTATGTTTTTGTTCTATGTTTTGTATTTCTGTGTTTGGCCTGGTATGGTTCCCAATCAGAGGCAGCTGTTAATCGTTGTCTCTGATTGAGAACCATACTTAGGTAGCTTGTTCCCACCTGGTGTTTGTGGGTAGTTATTTTCTGTTTAGTGTGTGTTGCACTTGACGGAGCTGTTTTGGTTGTTTTTTTGTTGCTTGTTTGATAGTGTTCAGTTTTACCATTAAAATGATGAACACTTACCACCCTGCACCTTGGTCCTCACCTTCTTCCACCAACAGCCGTTACAAAGTGGTACTGGAGCGCCAAGTCTAAGACCAAAAGGCTCCTTAACAGCTTCTACCCCCAAGCCATAAGACTGCTGAACAATTAAACAAATGGCCACCGGACAATTGCATTGTACATTGCTACAATTGGCTGTTTATAATCTATGCATAGTCTCTTCACCCTTACCTACATGTACAAATGACCTCTAACCTGTACCACCACACACTGATTAGGTACCAGTACCCCCTGTATATAGCCTCTTTATTGTTATATTATTGTGTTACTTTTTGTTCTTTTTTACTTTAGTTTATTTGGTAAATATTTTCTTAACTCTTGTTGAACTGCACTGTTGGCTAAGTATGCATTTCAATGTAAGGTCTACACTAGTTGTATTCGGCGCATGTAACAAATCAAGTTTGATTTGATTTGACCACCACAGGAAAGGAAGACCCAGAGTTACCTCTGCTGCAGAGGATAAGCTCATTAGAGTTACCAGCCTCAGAAATTGCAGCCCTAATAAATGCTTCTCAGAGTTCAAGTAACAGATACATCTCAACATCAACTGTTCAGAGGAGACTGAGTGAATCAGGCCTTCATGGTCGAATTGCTGTAAAAAATAAACAATACTAAAGGACACCAATAAGTAGAAGACACTTGCTTGGGCCAAGAAACACAAGCAATGGACATAAGACCGGTTGAAATCTGTCCTTTGGTCAAAAATGTGAGATTTTTGGTTCCAACCGCCGTGTCTTTGTGAGACGCAGAGTAAGTGGAAGGATGATCTCTGCATGAGTGGTTCCCACTGTGAAGCATGGAAGAGGTGAATCATGGAGGAGGAGGTGTGATGGTGCTTTGCTGGTGACACTCTCAGTAATTTATTTAGAAATCAAGGCACACTTAACCAGCAAGGCTACCACAGCATTCTGCAGCGATAAACCATCCCATCTGGTTTGCGCTTAGTGGGACTATCATTTATTTTTAAACAGGACAATGACCCAACACAACTCCAGGCTGTGTAAGTGCTATTTGACCAAGAAAGAGAGTGATGGAGTGCTGCATCAGATGACCTGGCCTCCACAATCACCCGAACTCAATCCAATTGAGATGGTTTGGGATGAGTTGGACAGCAGAGTGAAGGAAAAGCAGCCAAAAAGTGCTCAGCATATGTGGGAACTCCTTCACGGCTGTCGGAAAAGCCTTCCAAGTGAAGCTGGGTGAGAGAATGCCAAGAGTGTGCAAAGCTGTCATCAAATTGATCAGAAATACAGTGTAGACATTGTTAATGTGGTAAATGACTATTGTAGCTGGAAACAGCAGATTTTTAATGGAATATCTACATAGGCGTACAGAGGCCCATTGTCAGCAACCATCACGCCTGTGTTCCAATGGCACGCTGTGTTAGCTAATCCAAGTGTATCATTTAAAAGGCTAATTGATCATTAGAAAACCCTTTTGCAATTATGTTAGCACAGCTGAAAACTGTTGTCCTGATTAAAGAAGCAATAAAACTGGCCTTCTTTAGACTAGTTGAGTATCTGGAGCATCAGCATTTGTGGGTTCCATTACAGGCTCAAAATGGCCATAAATAAATAACTTTCTCTGAAACTCATCAGTCTATTCTTGTTCTGAGAAATGAAGGCTATTCCATGCGAGAAGTTGCCAAGAAACTGAAGATATCGTACAACGCTGTATACTACTCCCTTCACAGAACAGCTCAAACTGGCTCTAACCAGAATAGAAAGAGGAGTGGGAGGCCCTGGTGCACAACGGAGCAAGAGGACAAGTACACAGACCCCTCAACTGGCAGCTTCATTAAATAGTACCCGCAAAACACCAGTCTCAACGTCAACAGTGAAGAGGCAACTCAGTGATGCTGGCCTTCTAGGCAGAGTTCCTCTGTCTAATATCTGTGTTATTTTTCCAATCTTCATATTTTATTTTTATTGGCCAGTCTGAGATATGGCTTTTTCTTTGCAACTCTGCCTAGAAGGCCATTATCCCAGAGTTAATGAGTTAATGTATACCTGTCAGAACTCATCTTCTTTCTAGCTTATGTACTCTGCTATTTTCCCACTCCTGCTGCCAAGACTTGGCCAAACTATGGACTCAAACAGTAAGCGCAGCAAATGTCTCATGGGGGAATATTGTGTGTGCATACTGTTTCATTTACATATAGCTAGCTTAGCAAGAGCGATAAGGAGCCTGGTTGATTTGAGTTTGAGTCACACCCATATCTATCAGGCTTTTGATTGATGGGCCCTGGAGGAGAGAGAGAAAAGAGAGGAGGGAGGGACAGGTTATTGGGGACATTGCTCTTGTACTGTTGTATTGCGGTGAGTGTCTTCACAAGCTTCTATTAAAAATCCATACAGTATGGCAAGCCCTTTCTCTTCAAGGTTAATGAAAATAAATTGATTAGTCATAGATAGGCAAGGTTGTAGAACAACATACTACTAAAAGATGTACGTATGCAAGATTTCAGGATGCCATCTATGGCATGTTTAAGTCTGTCTTGTTATTCCTGTGAATTTCACTAGGAGGGAATTAGGATGTATAGCAATATTCCATGGGATCACTGAGAAGGGGTGCCATACTTGAGGAAATGAGGAGGCTATAATTGTAGCTGATGCCAAGTGCTCTCCCGTGTACTCTCCAGGAGTATACTGTGAAAGCTTTTTAATAGGATACTTTACAAGAATCATTACATGTATTAATTGGTTAGTTAAAAGAACAAATTAGAAAGATAAGATCATTAAAACTAGCTGTGTTAATTTCCCCATAGATAATATAACTTTACATTTACACAATCTTGTTACATTTCTATTTCTAATTACTTGAAAATAAGATCAGTATGCTTTTACTACTATCATTTGTCAAACTATTCAGTCAAACCTGTTCAGTATGACTAGTCATTTGTAAAAGACACTGAAAACGTCAGCAGAGATACAGGTACAATAGCACATTCCAGTATATATCAAACCAACATACACTATTCCTTATGCAACCATGAGTGAATTTTAACCCAAGGAGAATATAAGAGAGCAGGGCCAAGTTTCCCAAAAGCATCTTAAGGCTAAATTCATAGGATACTATTGTGAACGATGAACTTAGCCTTAAGATGTTTTTGGGAAACCGGGCCCAGGATTCCATTTCTCATCTAAGCTATATTCTTTAAATGTACATCTGTTTTGGTTTCGACAGGCAGAAAAGCACTGACGAACACAACAGAGATCCAACGCAGAACCTCTGTTTGTCTACTCTCATTGATGGTGGAGCGGACCGCTTGGGATAACGTAGCACTGAATTATTGACCACACATGTCAGGAAACCACTTGATATGAAATAATCTTCAGCAGTATTCCGTAGACATCCATAAATAATAAACAGTATTGATTTGATACGTGCCAGAACCAAGAGGGGGAACAAAGAGATAGTGTACTGTAGGCTACAATGCACATTTTTTAATCAAATTATGGTCCGCGAATGTTTTGAAATGCACAAGAATGGGGGGTTGTGGGATAAGCATAAGAGAACAGCTGAAACAAGCTGAGTACTTCAACCCTTCTGCTGCCCCTAGGTTGTATGGGCCGTAGCCTTAGCAGACGTTTTTGGAAAGGGCTGATTAAAGCTATGCAGACGTGATCTGCCCCCGGACTAGACAAAGCAGTGCTCACCATACCACAATCTTGATGATTTGCATTTGTGGCCCAGCAACAATTGTCACACTTAGCATCACTAATGTGTTTATGGTTATCCACTGATGTTCTTTCTTACTGACTCCTTGGTAATGTATTTACAGGATTGAGGGCCACTGTTTATGACACAATGCAGTTTCTGCATTTCAAGTTCAAACAAGCACATGTATAACTAATGCAATATGCCAAACTAAAGCCCTGAGAGACCCCTACAATGTGATTCCTGGAAATAAAAAGTCATTAATGTCCCTTTCTTTATGAAGATTTGGCCAATAAACACTGCATTGCCGTCACTCACAACCTGTTTGCTTAACATGTTATTTTAATTGCCATTTTTTCCTCCACCAGCGGTGGTCAATATCCCAAAGGCCAGATGTACAGTGTTTTTTCAGTTGCGTATAAATATAGCTTTAACTATATATATATATCTTGCGTTATTCAAGACGTGTTAGTGGATAACCTGACAGACTGTAACATTATATATGTGATAAATAATTACTGCAAAATTATGCTATTATCAAAATCCCCAAAAAATGTGATTTTTTAAATTTTTACATATCATACCTAACGTACAGTGAACCTCACTTTACACTACACATCCATAATACCACATTTAACGTTCATGAACCTCACTTTACACTACACATCCATAATACCACATTTAACGTTCATGAACCTCACTTTACACTACACATCCATAATACCACATTTAACGTTCATGAACCTCACTTTACACTACACATCCATAATACCACATTTAACGTTCATGAACCTCACTTTACACTACACATCCATAATACCACATTTAACGTTCATGAACCTCATTTTACACTACACATCCATAATACCACATTTAACGTTCATGAACCTCACTTTACACTACACATCCTTAATACCACATTTAACGTTCATGAACCTCACTTTACACTACACATCCATAATACCACATTTAACGTTCGTGAACCTCACTTTACACTACACATCCATAATACCACATTTAACGTTCGTGAACCTCACTTTACACTACACATCCATAATACCACATTTAACGTTCGTGAACTTCATTTTACACTACACATCCATAATACCACATTTAACGTTCATGAACCTCATTTTACACTACACATCCATAATACCACATTTAACGTTCATGAACCTCACTTTACACTACACATCCTTAATACCACATTTAATGTTCATGAACCTCACTTTACACTACACATCCTTAATACCACATTTAACGTTCATGAACCTCACTTTACACTACACATCCTTAATACCACATTTAACGTTCATGAACCTCACTTTACACTACACATCCATAATACCACATTTAACGTTCATGAACCTCACTTTACACTACACATCCTTAATACCACATTTAACGTTCATGAACCTCACTTTACACTACACATCCTTAATACCACATTTAACGTTCATGAACCTCACTTTACACTACACATCCATAATACCACATTTAACGTTCATGAACCTCACTTTACACTACACATCCTTAATACCACATTTAACGTTCATGAACCTCACTTTACACTACACATCCTTAATACCACATTTAACGTTCATGAACCTCACTTTACACTACACATCCTTAATACCACATTTAACGTTCATGAACCTCACTTTACACTACACATCCATAATACCACATTTAACGTTCATGAACCTCACTTTACACTACACATCCATAATACCACATTTAACGTTCATGAACCTCACTTTACACTACACATCCATAATACCACATTTAACGTTCATGAACCTCACTTTACACTACACATCCTTAATACCACATTTAACGTACAGTGAACCTCACTTTACACTACACATCCATAATACCACATTTAACGTTCATGAACCTCACTCTGTGATTTTGTCTTCTTATTGCTATAGTAATATAACTTCTACGGGATCGGTGTCACCCCCCCAGCTAACGTGCGCTAATGTGATTAGCATGACGTTGTAAGTAACAAGAACATTTCCCAGGACATCGACATGTATAACCTCTCTCAAGAACCATGAAACCAACATGGGTAATAATTTGACAAATAGCACCCATTGTTTTCTCTACACTGTTGTACAATGGAATTCAATACGTACAGTATATGTTTCCTTGACTGTAGGTGATAAAAAGATTGCCAGGTGGGTTTCTTTGTCACACTTGTATACATACTGTATATATGGAACAATGTGGTAGAGAGGCTTCAGACAGTATAATAAAGGCCTACAATGACATTCCAGTACATCCAATACCAGTGGAGACCATGTTAAACCCTGAGTCAAGTAGGTGTTTGCCATTGTGAAACCTTTGTTTTCAGTACATACTATGTCAATCATACCATATTAACGACAGGAATCTGTTTTAGAATATCACTGTTTAATCATAGAACAAAAGTATTATGCTTCCCACACCCACACCTTCTGTATTAAAATTGTATTTTCAAATGCCATTCTCAGACACTTTACCGCTGGGGGTAACGGAGGAATGAGACCATTTTGGAAGCGGATGCTGTTTTTGGTTGCCACTGGTGGAATCTGAACACTGAATTCTTTACAAGCACCACAGAAATTCAGTGCTTGGAGCAAAGTGAATGTCATCCAAGCAATGAGTGCACAACTTTCAACATACACTAGATTACAGGACATGTATTAATCTTGAGTGCCTCTATTTCGACAAACCACACCTGTCAAACTCAACACAAAACAACAGTGGAAGCGTGTTACTGTATTGGGGAATTTAAGAATCTTGTTTCATGTGCATTGTTGCAGTACATGACCGTGGAAGTATTGTAAAATAAATAAACAAAGAAATATTTTCTTGTACATTGTGGAAGGAAACATTTACATTACACAGACTGGCCGGACCCAGCTAGCACATTTGGTTCCTTGGAAGTTGTGGGAACGTAAGGTTTCCCTTTGGTTCTGGGAATGAAGCCATACATTTCCTGGCTGGTAAAACAGAACGGTTCAACATTTTAACTTTCTGAGAATGGATGTGAAAATATAGCCTGCTCTGGGAATGTACATTTTTATGGAGGTTCTGAGAACGTTTTACTGTGGTTAATTTAAAGTTTTCCTGGGAGGTTTATATTAATTCATGCAGTAGGCTATTTGGAGGTTTTTGAATGACTTCCTCAATAAGAGTTTTAACACTGCTTGCTTATTTTAGGTATATTATACTTTTGTGAACTCCAAGCACATATAGGACAGATGGAAATGTGTTTCCTTAGGCATTAATCAGGCAAACACATTTTTTTTTATTGTAACACAGAGAATTGAACATGCAATCTTCTGTTCTCTATCCATGAAATTAGTCCGATGCGTCACCTGCATGGAGCTACAGTAGCATGCCATGTTTTTTTACTCATACAATGTAGTTGATTTTAGTCTATTGAAACAGACCCAATTTCAAAGGAAACAAGCACTCATTAACATCAGCTGAGGCTTACACTTAACAAGATAAAGAGAGTTTGTATAAGTTGTATATGTATATTTTAAGAATGTTTTTAATTTTTCTTAACGGTCTCTGAACAATTTGAGAACATGACTTTAAATACAACCATGAGGAAACCTGTAGGAAACGTTATGCTGAAGTCCTGAAATTCTCACAGAAGAACGTTGTTTCTTTACATTCTTGGAACAATTTTAGAACATGGCTTTAAATAGAACCATGAGCAAATATCCGGTGCCGACAGAGATGGCCGCCTCGCTTCGCGTTCCTAGGAAACTATGCAGTATTTTGTTTTTTTACTTGTTATTTCTTACATTGGTACCCCGGGTAATCTTAGGTTTCATTACATACAGTTGGGAGGAACTACTGAATATAAGAGCAACGTCAACTCAAATCAAATCAAATCAAATCAAATTTTATTTGTCACATACACATGGTTAGCAGATGTTAATGCAAGTGTAGCGAAATGCTTGTGCTTCTAGTTCCGACAATGCAGTGATAACCAACAAGTAATCTAACTAACAATTCCAAAACTACTGTCTTATACACAGTGTAAGGGGATAAGGAATATGTACATAAGGATATATGAATGAGTGATGGTACAGAGCAGCATACAGTAGATGGTATCGAGTACAGTATATACATATGAGATGAGTATGTAGACAAAGTAAACAAAGTGGCATAGTTAAAGTGGCTAGTGACATAAGAATGCAGTCGATGATCTAGAGTACAGTATATACATATGCATATGAGATGAATAATGTAGGGTAAGTAACATTATATAAGGTAGCATTGTTTAAAGTGGCTAGTGATATATTTACATCATTTCCCATCAATTCCCATTATTAAAGTGGCTGGAGTTGGGTCAGTGTCAATGACAGTGAACTCACCATCATTACAACCAGGAATATGACATTCCCGAAGCGGATCCTGTGCTTTGCCTTCCACCCAGGACAATGGACCGGATCCCAGCCGGCGAACCTAAACAACGTCGCCGTAAAAGGGGCAAACAAAACTGTCTTCTGGTCAGGCTCCGGAAACGAGCACATCGCGCACCACTCCCTAGCATACTACTCGCCAATGTCCAGTCTCTTGACAACAAGGTTGATGAAATCCGAGCAAGGGTAGCATTCCAGAGAGACATCAGAGACTGTAACGTTCTTTGCTTCATGGAAACATGGCTCACTCGAGACAAGCTATCGGAGTCAGTGCAGCCAGCTGGTTTCTCCACGCATCGCTCCGACATAAACGAGCATCTTTCTGGTAAGAAGAAGGGCGGGTATGCCTTATGATTAACAAGACATGATGTGATCATAACAACATACAGGAACTCAAGTCCTTCTATTCACCTGACTTAGAATTCTTCACAATCAAATGTCGACCGCATTATCTACCAAGGGAATTCTCTTCGATTATAATCACAGCCGTATATATTCCCCCCCGAGCAGACACATCGATGGCCCTGAACGAACTTTATTTGACTCTATGTAAACTGGAAACCACATATCCTGAGGCTGCATTCATTGTAGCTGGGGATTTTAACAAGGCTAATCTGAAAACAAGACTCCCTGGTAAAACCCTGGATCATTGTTATTCTAACTTCCGCAACTCATATTAGGCCCTCCCCCGCCCTCTTTTCGGAAAAATTGACCACAACTCCATTTTGTTGCTTCCAGCATACAGACAGGAACTAAAACAAGAAGCTCACGTGCTCAGGTCTGTTCAACGCTGGTCCGACCAATCTGATTCCAGGCTTCAAGACTGCTTCGATCACGTGGATTGGGATATGTTCTGCATTGCATCCAACAACAACATTGACGAATATGCTGATTCGCTGAGCGAGTTCATTAGAAAGTGCATCGGCGATGTCGTACCCACAGCAACGATTAAAACATTCCCAAACAAGAAACCGTGGATTGATGGCAGCATTCGCACGAAAATTAAAGCTGAAACCACTGCTTTAACCAGGGCAAGGTGACCGGAAACATGACCGAATACAAACAGTGTAGCTATTCCCTCCGCAAGGCAATCAAACAAGCTAAGCGTCAGTATAGAGACAAAGTAGAGTTGCAATTCAACGAGGTATGTGGCAGGGTCTACAGTCAATCACGGATTACAAAATGAAAACCAGCCCCGTCGCGGACCAGGATGTCTTGCTCCCAGACAGACTAAATCACTTCTTTGCTAGATTTGAGGACAATACTGTGCTACCGACACGGCCCGCTACCAAAACCTGCGGACTCTCCTTCACTGCAGCCGATGTGAGTAAAACATTTAAACGTGTTAACCCTCACAAGGCTGCAGGCCCAAACGGCATCCTCAGCCGCGTCCTCAGAGCATGCGCAGACCAGCTGGCTGGTGTGTTTACGGACATATTCAATCAATCCTTATCCCAACCCACATACTTCAAGAGGGCCACCATTGTTCCTGTTCCCAAGAAAGTTAAGGTAACTGAGCTAAACGACTAACGCCCAGTAGCACTCACTTCTGTCATCATGAAGTGCTTTGAGAGACTAGTCAAGGACCATATCACCTCCACCCTATCTGACACCCTAGACCCACTCCAATTTGCATACCGCCCCAATAGGTCCACAGACAACGCAACCACACTGCACACTGCCCTAACCCATCTGGACAAGAGGAATACCTATGTGAGAATGCTGTTCGTCGGCTATAACTCAGCATTTAACACCATAGTACCCTCCAAACTCGTCATCAAGCTCGAGACCCTGGGTCTTAACCCCGCCCTGTGCACCTGGGTACTGGACTTCCTGACGGGCCGCCCCCAGGTGGTGAGGGTAGGTAACAACATCTCCACCCCGCTGATCCTCAACACTGGGGCCCCACAAGTGTGCGTTCTGAGCCCTCTCCTGTAATCCCTGTTCACCCACGACTGCGTGGCCATGCACGCCTCCAACTCAATCATCAAGTTTGTGGATGACACTACAGTGGTAGGCTTGATTACCAACAACGAAGAGATGGCCTCGGAGTGTGGTGTCAGGAAAATAACCTCAACGTCAACAAAACAAAGGAGATGATTGTGGACTTCAGGAAACAGCAGAGGGAGCACAGCCCTATCCACATCGACGGGACAGTAGTGGAGAGGGTAGTAAGTTTTAAGTTCCTCGGCGTACACATCACAGACAAACTGAATTGGTCCACCCACACAGACAGCATTGTGAAGAAGGCGCAGCAGCGCCACTTCAACCTCTGGAGGCTGAAAAAATCCGGCTTGTCACCAAAAGCACTCACAATCAAGAGCATCCTGTCGGGCTGTATCAGCGCCTGGTACGGCAACTGCTCCACCCACAACCGTAAGGCTCTCCAGAGGGTAGTGAGGTCTGCATAACGCATCACCGGGGGCAAACTACCTGCCCTCCAGGACACCTACACCACCCGATGTCATAGGAACGCCATAAAGATCATCATTCACCCCGCTATCATCCACAAGGTGAGGTCAGTACAGGTGCATCAAAGCAGGGACCGAGAGACTGAAAAACAGCTTCTATCTCAAGGCCATCAGACTGTTAAACAGCCACCACTAACATTGAGTGGCTGCTGCCAACATACTGACTCAACTCCAGCTCACTTTAATAATGGGAATTGATGGAAATTGATGGAAAAAATGTATCACTAACCACTTTAAACAATGCCACTTAATGATGAAGTTTCATACAAGAAAGATTCTGAAGGCGCTGTGTTCCAATGTCTCCTTATATGGCTGTGAATGCGCCAGGAATGAGCCTGCGCTGTCTGTCTATTCCCCGAGGTGTCTGCAGCATTGTGACGTGTTTGTAGGCATATCATTGGAAGATTGACCATAAGAGACTACATTTACCTGGTGTCCCGCCCGGTGAAAGTAAACTGCAACGATGGAGTTTATCGTCGATAGATATGTGAAAAACACCTTGAGGATTGATTCTAAACATCGTTTGCCATGTTTCTGTCGATATTATGGAGTTAATTTGGAAAAAAGTTAGCGTTTTAATGACTTATTTATTAATTTTTTTCCTTACCCAAACAAAACGGAGCGATTAGTCGACACAAATAATATTTTTTGTAAAAACGGAACATTTGCTATCTAACAGAGTCTCCTCATTGAAAACATCTGAAGTTCTTCGAAGGTAAATGATTTTATTTGAATGCTTTTATGGTTTTTGTGGAAAATGTTGCATGCTGAATGCTAATGCTAAATGGTACGTTAGCCATCAATACTGTTACACAAATGCTTGTTTTGCAATGGTTGAGAAGCATATTTTGAAAATCTGAGATGACAGTGTTGTTAACAAAAGGCTAAGCTTGAGAGCAAATAGATTCATTTCATTTCATTTGCTATTTTCATGAATAGTTAACGTTGTGTTATGCTAATGAGCTTGCTGATAGATTTACACAATCCTGGATACAGGGTTTTTTTCGTAGCTAAACGTGACGCAGAAAACGGAGCGATTTGTCCTAAACAAATAATCTTTCAGGAAAAACTGAACATTTGCTATCTGAGAGTCTCCTCATTGAAAACATCTGAAGTTCTTCAAAGGTAAATGATTTTATTTGAATGCTTTTATGGTTTTTGTGGAAAATGTTGCATGCTGAATGCTAATGCTAAATGGTACGTTAGCCATCAATACTGTTACACAAATGCTTGTTTTGCAATGGTTGAGAAGCATATTTTGAAAATCTGAGATGACAGTGTTGTTAACAAAAGGCTAAGCTTGAGAGCAAATAGATTAATTTCATTTCTTTTGCGATTTTCATGAATAGTTAACGTTGCGTTATGGTAATGAGCTTGAGGCTGTAGTCACGATACCGGATCCGGGATGGCTCGACGCAAGAAGTTAACTATGCCACTTTTATGTTTACATACCCTACATTACTCATCTCATATGTATGTACTGTACTCGATACCATCTACTGCATCTTGCCTATGCCGTTCTGTACCATCATTCATTCATATATCTTTAAGTACATATTCTTTATCCCTTTACACTTGTGTGTATAAGGTAGTAGTTGTGGGATTGTTAGGTTAGATTACTCGTTGGTTATTACTGCATTGTCGGAACTAGAAGAACAAGCATTTCGCTACACTCGCATTAACATCTGCTAACCATGTGTGTGTGACAAATAACATTTGATTTGATTTGAGGAAACATGTAGGAAACGTTATGCTAAAGTACTGAAATCAGTTGTGCTGAGAATGTTCCCAGAACGCTGTGGAAAAAAATTGTTTGCAAAATAACCATAGGACAACCATGCCCTCGTCAAGCTCTAAGAGACATATGGTTCTCAGAACATTATGTGCTAGCTAGGGACCCCGTATTCCTTCATGTCAATGTGCATCATGGTCTCAATGGAAGAGAGGAAAATCAAATGGCAAGTGCTGGTAGCTTTAATCAATGGTTTGGGACACAAATACGATTTAGCTTCCATTCACTAGAGGTAGAAGAAGGAGGCGATTAATTTGTTTTACCCACAGTAAATGTTTCACCAGTGGAATTAAGTGGAGGGTGCAAAACCAATAGCCAGAGCTGTTTGTCAGCGTTTGGTTTGTACTCTGTGTTATATGGAGACATTGCAAGAAAACAGCAGTCCATCAAAAAATGTATCTTGTCAATCCCCTGTGTATTTTCATATCATGCTGAAACGGAAGCCTTCTTTGTATGCAGGTGTTGAATGGGATTAGGCCTGCGCAGGTATTCGTCTCCTCTCCAGCAGGGCTGGGGGAATGGAGATGTGAAGCACTGAGTTGCCATGGTTTCCAGCTCAGCGCTGCCTCTCTCTAACTAGCACTGCTCTATGGGACTTGTATATCAGCACATCCTGAGCAAGAGACCTGAGGATATCGGGAAATATTTGTTGATACCATGAGGTGAAATGTTGTCGCAAAACATATTTTTACTCATCGATCATGACAGATGCGGTCTTTAATGACAACATAATACTGATCATTCCTTCGTATGGCCTTTCTTTTGAACTCTGAATTAGCTAACAGCCTCCCATCCAGACACCACCTGTTATCTGATGTGTTAAGAAGACGGGGTGAGGAGGGAAAAATAACAACATTCTCTCCTCTCTTAGAGAGAGAGTCAATATATTTCAAATGCAACCTTTTGGCTGTAAGTCAGCAAAGATTTGTGCATAATAATAGCATCAAATCAAATGAGAAGCTCTGGGAAATTACTACTCTCATGATGCATAGTTTTATCCCTGTGCCTGGGCTTGGATTCACAAGAGCATCTTAATGTGAACATTAACATTTGAACCCTCTGGGTCATAAAACGATTCTGTGCAGTATGAAGTCATCAAGACATTAAACACTAGGAAGAACCCTGGCTATGCTTACATTATTGCCGTTATCTCCAGAATGTTGTCCGAAAGGAGGTCAGAATGTAAGAGGTCAGAATTCTGATAGAGGGGCAGTTTGTCTATAATGAGAGGATGGTACCACAAAAAAAAGATGGATTTAGGGACCGTTTTAACAATGCAATAACTCCAAGCTTTGCTATGTCTCACAATTTGCCTCTCATTTCCCTTGTGGTTTTTCGCAAATACATTCCATCTTGTTCAGTCGACAATACAGCAATATGCACACAAGATGAGCCTTACCGTCTATCAACTCAATGAAGGGAGGAACATAAATGCATAACAATAATATGCTTTACCTTGTCATCCTTTTGAAAAGCAAGATCATTAAGTTTGATCATACGCACATGAACAGCATGCATCAACTCTTCAGCTTTGCGCAAGAAACAGATTATCATATTCATAATTGCTGTGGTTTTACAAAAAGACAGCCTAGTTTTTGACTAACATTATCATAACTCAAATAGAGGCAGCATTGACCTAACAATGTTCCTCTCATTTCCCCTCACAGTTGATTTCTAATTTGCTGAATGTAAATTGATTCAGAGAAAATTACTTAACATTCTACTGTGATTGTTCTCATTGATTTCCTGCAAGAAAATGTATCATTTCATTTTATTTGACCAAATGTTTATTTTTTTATATTTTTTGGTTGTTTTACCAAGTTAAAAAGGAAAATTAAACAAAAAAAAAAGTGGGATTCCACCTCACCCTCACCCCTAACCTCACTTCCCTTTTCCCAACCCCACCCAGACATAAATAAAGACGAGCTTGACTTAAGAAGAGCTCTGTTGATAGTCTCCAGAGGAGCTACAGGAAACATGTCTTAAACTGTGAGTAGAATTGCCTTCCCGTGTCCTCAGTGGCCCTTGTGGAGTTCTTTCTGTTCTCCACTCGCAAGAGAAATAAAACGTGTATAAGTTTCACTGTTGAGTACACAAGGACGGGTAAGATTTTGCTCCTCAGCAAAAGCAAACAATCTTTAAAAGAAAGCGTAGCGCCTTTATATTTTTCCTTAACATTGGCTGGTTTGTCTTGTCATATCTCAGATATGAAGACGTTTGGTTTTCCCATGACTCTCTTTTGACTTGAGATTAGACAAGGATTGTGCAAATTTCTCCCAAAGGTTTTCTCCAGATCTAACAATCTTCTGGCAACATTCCCAGAATGAATGCACTTTTATTTTGTTGATGCGTTTATCAATGTCATACCAACCCTGCATTTGCAGTAAGATGAGTAACCCATCAGTAAAGATATATTTGAGATTGTCATTTATTCATTGCAGTGTTCATTCATTTCCACGATCATTCCAAGTGTTCTGTTTTGGACTCATTGAACATTGTGTGACTCCATACAGACCAAAATAGTGCCATATAAAGTAGAAAGACACACAGGACACATGCCTCCGTTCACTTCGGAGCCTATGTATCACATGGAGGGGAAGGACATGAAACCTCTAGCTGATGGAGAGGCCACGGTTGGGTTGAGGAGCCGGGCTAAGTGTTTGTGTCCCTGCCGTAGCCAAGACGGCAGGGGGAGGCACAAAAGCTTTCTGTTTGTTAGTATGGTCTCAAGATGGTTTACAGGGAAGCACATCCCACCAGTAATGGAATGAATAAAATGATTTATTTAGTACGTGCTTCCAGGATATTTTGATATGCTTGGCTACGTTTAGCCCATAGACTCATCATAATGAAACAGCAAGCAGTCAGACTTGCAGCAGAGGCATTTCACTGGAAGAGGAGAGAAACTCTGTGCCCCAGGCTCTGTTAAATGATGCTCCTCGTCCACAGTCACTCCCTCATTTCTCTTCTTGTCAATACCCTTCTGAACGCTTGGTCGGATCTTTGTCTGTTCTCGTTCCTCTGTACAGACAAGGCAATGGCAATGATAAATTAGATTTAGGTATATATTGGATATTTGGGTATAAATGCATTTGTGTGTCTCCCCTCCACAACGGTATTCATAGTTTTGGGAAATACGCAGCGACTGACTGTCATAAGAATATATTGTATTGTTATTGTTGCCCCGGTGACTTGTTGTAGATACACCTGTAAACCATAGAATGAAATTGTCAAACGCTTGACCTTCTGTCTCCTAACATTTTTTTGTATTCACTGATGCAGTGCAGATTATTGTTGAGATGTGTAGATGCTGCAACAGGATAAAAGAAGGTCTAGGGCTGTTTTTCAGATATGCCTTGGCAATTCTCCAGGCTTATTCTTCCCTTGTAAAACATGAAGAAATTGGGTCTGTTAGCTGAAACTAATCTATAGGGCGTAATTATGGCAATGTTTTAATTAACTGTAATTACTATCACCGTGTCTAGTTATTTCTCCTAGTGCTAACAGAACTGGACAAGGTCGCTGTTCAATTAAGGAAGGAAATGCTCACCTAAACAATTAAGGATGAAAATAAGGACACATTCCCCTTGAGCAATAGTGAACTTTCTCTGTCTTCATACTGTGTTTCTTTCAAACAATGTGATGAGGGGGCATGTGATGAGGGGGCTTATGTAACATCTAGTAGGAACACATCATGTTTCTACCATTACATTGCTTTCTTTTATTGGCCTTGACTTGTTTACATGTTGCTGTGCGTTTTATTGCCAACCTATTTTGCTACCTGACAACTTTATGGTTTTTACTTTTTAATTACCGTTTATATTTTTGTTTTTTCCCTCAACTTTTTCACTCCGGACGCTTTATCTGGACATGGTTCGTCAGGACCTCCAACAGCCGAAGCTAAGTAGTAACATTAACATGATGCCTTCTAATTGCAGTCGCTGTACTCATAATATACAGGAGAACGATCACCTTACGGCGAGGATAGCTGTGCTACAAGCCCAGCTTCAGACGCAATCGTTAGGCAAGGGTAATTTCAGTGTAGGAAAGGATGAAACCGCGTCTGTGCCACCAGTAAGTACAGATAGTAGTATAAATCCCCTGGCACAGTCCCCGCAGCCGGACAACTTTCTCACGGTTTCTGGAAGGAAATGCTGTAGGAATGCTCAACCGGTGTCGCTCATTCAGCCGACAGAAACTTTCAACCGGTTTTCCCCATTAAGCAGAGAGTCGGAGTCAGAGGCCGAGCCTTCTCTTGTCTCTACTCCTCCCGTTACGGGGTCTGAGACACCGAAGCTTCCCACCATTAGCTCTGACAAATTGAAAACTGTAGTCATTGGCGACTCCATTACCCGCAGTATTAGACTTAAAACGAATCATCCAGCGATCATACACTGTTTACCAGGGGGCAGGGGTACCGACGTTAAGGCTAATCTGAAGATGGTGCTGGCTAAAGCTAAAACTGGCGAGTGTAGAGAGTATAGAGATATTGTTATCCACGTCGGCACCAACGATGTTAGGATGAAACAGTCAGATCACCAAGCGCAACATAGCTTCTGCGTGTAAATCAGCTAGAAAGATGTGTCGGCATCGAGTAATTGTCTCTGGCCCCCTCCCAGTTAGGGGGAGTGATGAGCTCTACAGCAGAGTCTCACAACTCAATCACTGGTTGAAAACTGTTTTCTGCCCCTCCCAAAAGATAGAATTTGTAGATAATTGGCCCTCTTTCTGGGACTCACCCACAAACAGGACCAAGCCTGACCTGCTGAGGAGTGACGGACTCCATCCTACCTGGAGGGGTGCTCTCATCTTATCTACCAACATAGACAGGGCTCTAACTCCTCTAGCCCCACAATGAAATAGGGTGCAGGCCAGGCAGCAGGCTGTTAGCCAGCCTGCCAGCATAGTGGAGTTCGCCTTAGCAATCTCACTAGGATAAAGACCACCTCCATTCCTGTCATTATTGAAAGAGATCATGATACCTCACATCTCAAAATAGGGCTACTTAATGTTAGATCCCTTACTTCAAAGGCAATTATAGTCAATGAACTAATCACTGATCATAATCTTGATGTGATTGGCCTGACTGAAACATGGCTTAAGCCTGATGAATTTACTGTGTTAAATGAGGCCTCACCCCCTGGCTACACTAGTGACCATATCCCCCATGCATCCCGTAAAGGCGGAAGTGTTGCTAACATTTACGATAGCAAATTTCAATTTACAAAAAAAGAAATGACGTTTTCGTCTTTTGAGCTTCTAGTCATGAAATCTATGCAGCCTACTCAATCACTTTTTATAGCTACTGTTTACAGGCCTCCTGGGCCATATACAGCGTTCCTCATTGAGTTCCCTGAATTCCTATCGGACCTTGTAGTCATAGCAGATAATATTCTAATCTTTGGTGACTTTAATATTCACATGGAAAAGTCCACAGACCCACTCCAAAAGGCTTTCGGAGCCATCATCGACTCAGTGGGTTTTGTCCAACATGTCTCTGGACCCACTCACTGTCACAGTCATACTCTGGACCTGGTTTTGTTCCATGGAATAAATGTTGTGGATCTTAATGTTTTTACTCATAATCCTGGACTATCGGACCACCATTTTATTACGTTTGCAATTGCAAAAAATAATCTGCTCAGACCCCAACCAAGGAACATCAAAAGTCGTGCTATAAATTCACAGACAACACAAAGATTCCTTGATGTCCTTCCAGAATCCCTCTGTCTACCAAAGGACACCAGAGGACAAAAATCAGTTAACCACCTAACTGAGGAACTCAATTTAACCTTGCGCAATACCCTAGATGCAGTTGCACCCCTAAAAACTAAAAACATTTCTCATAAGAAACTAGCTCCCTGGTACACAGAAAATACCCAAGCTCTGAAGCAAGCTTCCAGAAAATTGGAACAGAAATGGCGCCACACCAAACTGGAAGTCTTCCGACTAGCTTGGAAGTACCGAAGAGCCCTTACTGCTGCTCGATCATCCTATTTTTCTAACTTAATTGAGGAAAATAAGAACAATCTCAAATTCCTTTTTGATACTGTCGCAAAGCTAACTAAAAAGCAGCATTCCCCAAGAGAGGATGGCTTTAACTTTAGCAGTGATAAATTCATGAACTTCTTTGAGGAAAAGATCATGATTATTAGAAAGCAAATTACGGACTCCTCTTTAAATCTGCGTATTCCTTCAAAGCTCAGTTGTCCTGAGTCTGCACAACTCTGCCAGGACCTAGGATCAAGAGAGACGCTCAAGTGTTTTAGTACTATATCTCTTGACACAATGATGAAAATAATCATGGCCTCTAAACCTTCAAGCTGCATACTGGACCCTATTCCAACTAAACTACCGAAAGAGCTGCTTCCTGTGCTTGGCCCTCCTATGTTGAACATAATAAACGGCTCTCTATCCACCGGATGTGTACCAAACTCACTAAAAGTGGCAGTAATAAAGCCTCTCTTGAAAAAGCCAAATCTTGACCCAGAAAATATCAAAAAACTATCAGCCTATATCGAATCTTCCATTCCTCTCAAAATTTTTAGAAAAGGCTGTTGCGCAGCAACTCACTGCCTTCCTGAAGACAAACAATGTATACGAAATGCTTCAGTCTGGTTTTAGACCCATATTAGCACCGAGACTGCACTTGTGAAGGTGGTAAATGACCTTTTAATGGCATCAGACCGAGGCTCTGCATCTGTCCTCGTGCTCCTAGACCTTAGTGCTGCTTTTGATACCATCGATCACCACATTCTTTTGGAGAGATTGGAAACCCAAATTGGTCTACACGGACAAGTTCTGGCCTGGTTTAGATCTTATCTGTCGGAAAGATATCAGTTTGTCTCTGTGAATGGTTTGTCCTGTAAATTTCGGTGTTCCTCAAGGTTCCGTTTTAGGACCACTATTGTTTTCACTATATATTTTACCTCTTGGGGATGTCATTCGAAAACATAATGTTAACTTTCACTGCTATGCGGATGACACACAGCTGTACATTTCAATGAAACATGGTGAAGCCCCAAAATTGCCCTCGCTAGAAGCATGTGTTTCAGACATAAGGAAGTGGATGGCTGCAAACTTTCTACATTTAAACTCAGACAAAACAGAGATGCTTGTTCTAGGTCCCAAGAAACAAAGAGATCTTCTGTTGAATCTGACAATTAATCTTAATGGTTGTACAGTCGTCTCAAATAAAACTGTGAAGGACCTCGGCGTTACTCTGGATCCTGATCTCTCTTTTGAAGAACATATCAAGACCATTTCAAGGACAGCTTTTTTCCATCTACGTAAAATTGCAAAAATCAGAAACTTTCTGTCCAAAAATGATGCAGAAAAATTAATCCACGCTTTTGTCACTTCTAGGTTAGACTACTGCAATGCTCTACTTTCCGGCTACCCGGATAAAGCACTAAATAAACTTCAGTTAGTGCTAAATACGGCTGCTAGAATCCTGACTAGAACCAAAAAATGTGATCATTTTACTCCAGTGCTAGCCTCCCTACACTGGCTTCCTGTCAAAGCAAGGGCTGATTTCAAGGTTTAACTGCTAACCTACAAAGCATTACATTGGCTTGCTCCTACCTATCTCTCTGATTTGGTCCTGCCGTACAAACCTACACGTACGCTATGGTCACAAGACACAGGCCTCCTAATTGTCCCTAGAATTTCTAAGCAAACAGCTGGAGGCAGGGCTTTCTCCTATAGACCTCCATTTTTATGGAACGGTCTGCCTACCCATGTCAGAGAGGCAAACTCGGTCTCAACCTTTAAGTCTTTACTGAAAACTCATCTCTTCTGTGGGTCATATGATTGAGTGTAGTCTGGCCCAGGAGTGGGAAGGTGAACGGAAAGGCTCTGGAGCAACGAACCACCCTTGCTGTCTCTGCCTGGCCGGTTCCCCTCTTTCCACTGGGATTCTCTGCCTCTAACCCTATTACAGGGGCTGAGTCACTGGCTTACTGGGGCTCTCTCATACCGTCCCTGGGAGGGGTGCGTCACCTGAGTGGGTTGAGTCACTGATGTATCCTGTCTGGGTTGGTACCTCCCCCTTGGGTTGCGCCGTGGCGGAGATCTTTGTGGGCTATACTCAGCCTTGTCTCAGGATGGTAAGTTGGTGGTTGAAGATATCCCTCTAGTGGTGTGGGGGCTGTGCTTTGGCAAAGTGGGTGGGGTTATATCCTTCCTGTTTGGCCCTGTCCGGGGGTGTCCTCGGATGGGGCCACAGTGTTTCCTGACCCCTCCTGTCTCAGCCTCCAGTATTTATGCTGCAGTAGTTTATGTGTCGGGGGGCTAGGGTCAGTTTGTTATATCTGGAGTACTTCTCCTGTCCTATTCGGTGTCCTGTGTGAATTTAAGTGTGCTCTCTCTAATTCTCTCTTTCTCTCTTTCTTTCTCTCGGAGGACCTGAGCCCTAGGACCATGCCTCAGGACTACCTGACATGATGACTCCTTGCTGTCCCCAGTCCACCTGGCTGTGCTGCTGCTCCAGTTTCAACTGTTCTGCCTTATTATTATTGGACCATGCTGGTAATTTATGAACATTTGAACATCTTGGCCATGTTCTGTTATAATCTCTGACCTCAAGACAGTGGAAGTGGTCTTATTTGAAGTGGCTCTCCATTAGTGGTGTTGTTTCCACGGTAATGTAGGAACCAATAACCATTTCGTTGTTTATCATTGTGTTTATGTTTGTGACATTTTAATCTTTCAAGTTTAGTTAAATATTACTCTGCCACTATAAAAAGTTGTAGTGAATATGAAATGTGCTTTCCTTTGGTTTCGGTTATATATTATACATGAAGAAAAATATCTGTATCTGAGAGCAAACTAAGATATAATACATGCTAAGATCAAATATTTGTTTTCTGGCCTGATGTTTTTGCAATAATATGTTGTATTCTCTTTAAATTAAATGTTGTATTCTCTTTGCACATTACTCACTGGGCACAGTCAATTCAACGTCTATTCCAAGTGGGTTCAACCTAATTTAATTGAAATTACATGGAAACAACATTGTTTCAACCAGTGTGTGCGCCCAGTGGGTAGCTGCAGTGATTAGGTTGATATATACTATACTTTAGTTCAGATTTTTTAGCTTTAAAACTGAAACATTTTCTCTCCACCCCTTGGCAAAATTTAGAATTTCCGGAAATATGCTTTAAACCTGCCACAGGGGTCACGGGGTCACAGGGTGGGGGTTTGTTACTACGCCAATAAATTAGAATATCCATCCGGACCTTTGCCTCCTAGAAAATGTAAATGACTGGACATTCTCAAATTGTATTTGAGTTCCACCTGCTGTAACAGTAGACCTACTTGAGTGAATGGACTCACAAACAGCCACTGTTAAGTCGTCATACCAGATTTTCTCCAGTGACAGCTTGGTAGCTGGGTAGTGGGGCATAATAGAGCTGTGTGTACCTCACAGACTGCCAGTTCCATTTCACAGGGTTCACAGAATACATTTTCAGTCATTGCTTTTATTTACTCCATACGGTGGTTGTAAAGGTGGTCAGTAGGTCAGTTGCCCTGTGTGTACATGTATATGTGAGACAAATTGTACTACAGAGAGGGGGGGGGGTGAAAAGTTGATTTAAACGGCACAAATGTGCCTTTTCATCACACATTATTTGTTACTTTTATCTCAGGCGCAGATGGAAGTATAAGCAAATGCTCTTTATTAAAGCGGCACAATACCAATTTGACGTATTTCCAAAAACATATCATATGCAGTGGTTTTCAATAGAAATATGCTAATAAGGGGTGTGAGTTACAGTAAACTAGTATTATTGGCTCAACATGTTAGTATGATCAGTACCTAGATAACATACTGGAGTAGGTAATAGCTGTTCTTGGTGGGAGTGCAAAGCTTGTGATTCCTCTGTTCATTAGGAAAGAAAAACAGAATATACATCAACTTGACACAAACAGAAGTCTTACATTCTGGCATAATGAATCACTCTCTGACATAGTTTCACATTTAATGAGAAATCTAAAATTGGTAACAGCTTATCATGTAGATGAATTTTACATTTTCATTCTGCATAAGTGTATCATGAATGTCACACTTGTATAAACTTTCAACTCCTGAAAAGTAAAATATTGTACAGACAATGTGAATAAACCTCAGGAAAAGGCTATAAAAACAATTGTAAGTATTGTAAATAATGTGGGAAATATTAACGTTACAGTGCAAGAGGAGGTGGGGGCACAGGATTGTGAATGAATGGTGGTATGTGAAGGGTATAATTGGTTAGATAAAGTGTTATTCCAGAAGTGCTAGCAGTAGTTACCAGGTGGAACAACATATGAAAAAACTGAAATAGTACTATAGAAAACTGTAACTTCAGCAATGACAGACAGTAATTGTCTATGCTATGAGTGCTTCTACACCTGCATTGCTTGCTGTTTGGGGTTTTAGGCTGGGTTTCTGTACAGCACTTTGAGATATCAGCTGATGTAAGAAGAGCTTTATAAATACATTTGATTTGATTGAATTTGATGAGAAAGGCTTTTAACCCTCCTGCTGTGTTCCCGGTCGAATTGGACCGATTTACAAGTTTTCTCTCTGAAAAATGTATTTCATTTAATCTGATTTTCATATGATTCCAAGACTTTGTCCACACAGGGCATCTGAACACACAAAATACATTTTGATGATTTTCATTACATTTTGGGTGTTTTGTTGAGCTTTTGTACACCTGTGGTGTTCCCGGTCAAAAATGACCGGTCATTAGAAATGAATGGGTGAGACTACAATTAGTGTAATAAATTGAGTTCAGGCACATGCCGATTCATCAGATGGACACACTTCCTCTCTCAGACCCCCACATGCATGTGTGTTTGAGCACACACACACATACACCTCACTCCCCTTCTTGGCTTCCATGGAAACCCCCACGGGAACCTTTCCTCAATTGAATCTTTCCCCCACGGGAGCCACACCTGTTGGCATTCTCACAAACAATCACAACATTGTTTCAATAATGTATAGAATTTCTCGCAGCTCTGGTATATAAAGCTTTTTTGAGGCCTTGCTCACAATTCATTCTGTGGCAGCACAATGACCAAACGATATACTGTATGTGGCGCTCTTGATCATATCTTTGATCATTACACTGGTGAGGAGGAGAAAGTCCTTGTTAACCTTTGACACAAATTAGTCTGTGATAAATAGCACAATATGTTTCATCTGAGTATTTGTTATAGTCAAAATAATCCATACATTATGCTTTCTTTACTCAAAAATTAGTTCTATGAGCTCAGATCAATGATGCCTACGTCAATGATGCCTACAGGCCATAAATATCAAGTAGAAGTTCAAAACGTGTTCACAAGAACTTAACCTGATAAAAAGATCTAACACAACATTAGGGGATAATATATGTATTATTATGGATTTATAATCAGCTATAATGGGGCGGTCATTTTGGACCGGGAACACAGAATTAATTACCATGAAACGAACACAATAGGAGGGTTAAGAGTGCCTGTGCTCAGAGGCCGAAATTCTTCACAAATTAAGTAATTTAAATATTTATTCTGGTTTCAATATCAAGTTTCAGTTGATGCCTCTATATTAACATTTCAAAGAGCAGACCAGATATACTGTAACTGATACTATAATTGTATTTTGTTGAATTAAACATTAACACCAAGAAAGAAAATAAATATATATATATATATATATATATCATAGCAGGTCTTTGACTTTAAGAATAGGACATAATACATGTAGGGAACTGTATCTAAATGACTTACAATTAAGAGTCCTAACAAGACAATATCTTGGCCATTAGCTACTGATTTGTTGCAAAACGTAATTGGTACACATTTGTCAGGCATTTCAAGGTGTGAAAATACAGTATAACAGATCCCACTGAATGTCAGTGAGTTCTCTGTCTAATTCTTTTTGGCTACTCAAATACCAAAATTGAAAAAAATATATTAAAAAATAACAATGACAAGTTGGTGAAATGAGGGACTCAAAACGATGGTCTCAAAGTCATGATGCTTCAGGCGTAAATGGCAAACTCACTCAGACAGTACTATGATTGACATATCTCGAGAGGATTCCCGTGGAGCAACCTGCTGAAATACTGTCTGTTACATTCAGAAAAAGTAGGCAGTAGTCATTGCAGTTAAAGTCCTAAGATTGACTGCTGAGTCATACTGCCAAATAAGAAACCTGTCTAGGCAAGTAACATACAGTCACACAATCTCATGGTCTTGTCTAGCAGCTCTGGATGTAGTTAGTGTAGGGGCAGGGCACCTCTAAAGATTCAACATAGATCCCTTTTCAACTAATTGTATAGATGTCTCTCTCTTAGGTGAAAGGAACCATAATATTGTAGTTACAGGACAGGCGTCTTATAAGAACGGATCCCTATCAGATGAGATGTTAAAGAACATCTCCTGGTGCATTGTGATCATTAATAATCCAATTCCACATAGGAGGTATCTGAGCCCATGAAGAAAGTCCACCCTTTGTATTATTAGCTGAATAAATCATTGCTGCTGCCAAGCGTGCGAAGCAGCCAGCCGTGTAGGAGTTTTCTAATGCAAAAAGTAGTGGACCTGTGTCTGAATTTACTATGCTTACCTTGTTTACTATACAGGCTCTAGGATTTCACTGTGCTAAAACGGGTTGAGAGTTAGAATAAAGATATTGTAATATGAAATAATCCATCTGAACACCAAAACAACGGCTGTCAAACTTCAGGGTTTCTTCCCAAAAAATTCTACACGGTTGAGACACACAGTGTTTGTGCTTGGCCACATGGATGAAGAATTTTTGCCAGGGAAATTCAAGTTGCTTGTGTGCCAATGGGGGAGCCTCTGGTGCAAATACTGTATATCCCAATATCACTGTACAGAACTAAGAGACACTGCTTTAGCCTTCAGAATGTGCTATAGAAAGGCAGTCATTATTGTGTTTCAGCGGAGGAAAGAGGATTTTGGGTTGCATCAAAAACATCTAAACAGTTCTTTGTGCAAAGCAGAAATATTTGTATAAAAATATTCAGTAGGTCCCGACATGACAAATCCAACCACTCAAATTCAGCAAAAAAAAGACAAGCAAAGAATAGGCACAAACCAAAATGAACAGAGACAAAACATAGCAGCATTGAGAACAGACCACAGAGAAGTGAGGCCATGGGCTGCCCCTCCCTCCAGATATGCCAATGACAGCCTCAATGTCTCCAAGACTCAGTGAGAGGGAACAAAAATATCTTGGATGGCGACCACAATAAGGGGACGGAGGGGGCTAGATACTGGGCACAAAAAGAGGTTGAGCCACCCTGGAGCTTTCAGCACTGTGTGGGGAGCAACAGACCATGTGCATGAAACTTGGTGAAAACAGAGCATTTGGCAGGAAACGTTACCCTGGGAGCATTGCTGGACTCTATGCAAAATACCTTGGAGGTAAATGGAGGAAGAATCCTGTGGAAATAAAACGGAGGGGAATTGTCAGGCTGAAATCAGCATCATTACTGGTGCATCTACCACATATCAATGTATTGACATCGGTTTCACCATCCAGGCTGTGTACTGTTTAGACCAACAGGTTGTACACAACATATATTACACAATCTATTAAACAGCTCTCGAAATGAAAAGTCTCCTCCCCCAACAGTGGGTATCAGTGACCGAGTGGGACAAGCAAATTATGGTATGTCACTTATGTCATGTATGAATTATTAGATTGCTGTATTAGAATTGTTATTTATTAGGAATGAAGCCAGCTAGCTTGCCATATAATTGTCCCTTTAGAACTAGTGGTGTTAAAAGTATCCAATTATCATACTTGAGTGAAGATACTGTACCTTAATAGAAAATGACACATATAAAAGTGAAAATCACCCAGTAAAATACTACTTGAGTAAAAGTCTAAAAGTATTTGGTTTTACATATAGTTAAGTATCAAAAGTAAATGTAATTGCTAAAATATACTTAACTATCAAAAGTAAAAGTATAAATCATTTCAAATTCCTTATACTAAGCAAACCAGACGGCACCGTTTTCTTGTTTTTATTTATTTACGGATAGCCAGGGACATGCTCAAACACTCAGAAACAATTTACAAATGAAGCATGTGTTTAGTGAGTACGCCAGATCAGAGGCAGTAGGGATGACCAGGGATGTTCTCTTGATAAGTGTGTGAATTAGACCATTTTCCTCTCTTGCTAAGCATTCGAAATGTAACAAGTACTTTTGGGTGTCAGGGAAATGTATGGAGTAAAATGTACATCATTTTATTTCGGAAGGTAGTGAAGTAAAAGTAAAAGTTGTCAAAAATATAAATAGTACAGCAAAGTACAGATACTCCAAAAAGTAGTACCTTCAAGTATTTTTACATAAGTACTTTACACCACTGTTTAGAACTATATGCCTCCCATAGATTTTCTTCTGGTGCCATGCCTGCCCTCAGTCCTCAAAACAGTTTTGGGATGGCACTTTGGCCGGGACGGCAGGTAGCCTAGCGGTTAAGAGCATTGGGCCAGTAATCGAAAATCTTTATGTTGTGCCCTTGAGCAAGGCAGTTAAACAACAACTGATCCCCGGGCGCCGATGATGTTAATTAAGGCAGCCACCCGCACCCCTCTGATTCGGAAAGACACATTTTGGTTGAATGCATTCAGTTGTGCAACTGACTAGGTATCCACTTTGCACTTGAAGTTCACCTTAAATGGATAGTTTGGGATTTTATCAATGAAGCCCGTTACAGTATCTACTTCCCCAACGTCAGATGAACTTGTGGATACCAATTGTATGTCTCTGTGTCTAGTATGAAGGAAGCTATCCACAAGTTTATCTGCCTCTGGGGAAGTGGATTGAATTGCCAAAAGCCCCAACTATCCATGTTGAAATTAATACAACCGAAAACACAGGGAAATATTAATTAGTATTTACCAGTTATTTCGGAAATGAATGAATATGCCTGACTGAAGTCGTTTTCAATGAGTCACCTTCCTAACCTGGTGGAGGAATGCATTCAGAAAAAAAAACATTTATAATGCACAAACACAAAACAAGACGAACAGAGCAAGAGAGAAATTGTAACTGTTCATGCATGACACTTGACTTCTGCTGCTCTATCAAAGCCGTCATCCGCTATATACATTTGTTTGGTCTACATTTTTAAACTGTGGTTGCCTTACTTTCATATTGGTGTTTTGTCAATTGATGTCAGAGAAGACCGCTTGTCTGAAAATAAGTTTGATTTACAGTAGAATCTCTTATATGCAAATAAGAGACGACCACACATTGGTACAGGGGCACTACAGTTGTAGCAATAAAGCACCAGTGACAAATAGATGGATCAATTTCTACCGGCTTGTTGCGCTCGGCTGACATTCAGTAGCACAAGACCTTGATGGAAGGGAGAATTAGAGCAAATTATCACGCACTGACTCTTGTTTCTCCCCTAAAGATGGTAATCTACTGTAAATCAATAGGCCCCATACCACCTGCATGCCTGCCCACTGACACGGCTTAATTACCAGCTAGTCTGTGCCTTAAATCACACCAATGAGAACAAATAAATAACGACCAGTTAAAGTGCCACTGTCCAAGTGCTTCTGTCAAAATCGGCAAGTGCAAATAAACTGCAAATTTATGGAAATGCAACAGGCTCAGGAGGAACGTTGTGCGTTTTGGGTGACAAATTGAAAGAGAGGGAATGCCCAGGAACCTTCTGCCTCACTGCCAAGTGAGACAGTTAATATCTACAGAGTCCTGGGTCACTTAATTCTAACTGAAATGCCGGGCCACTTCTCTCTCTCTTTCTCCTTCCTTTCTTCTCCCACCTACCTCTGTTTTTTAGTTTCATTTGGAGTACCTTGATGGTAGCAATTATGACAGAACTTTATTTGCTATTCCTCTGCAGGCTGGTAGCTTACAGTACTCAGGCAAGGAAAGGAATCGGTATGAAAGGGGGGATATTTGTTCTGTTACATAGATGCCTGAATATCATAGAATCCTGGCTGTGAAGTCTAAATAGAAAGATAACGACCTCTACATCATACAGAATAGTGATGAGTAGATTTACGCTTCTTCTTCCTCCTCCTCCTCCTCCTCCTCCTACATAGTCTGGTGTGTATTTGTGGTGATTAGACTGCATTTACCAAAAACTCCAAGATCAGCACATTTGCTGCTCTTGAGAACCAGTTGACAACATGATTTAGCTTAGTTGGTGCAATGGATCTTGAGCTTGAAGTTTGTCAACCGGGCTGCAAACTCAATTTGCAGAACTACATTGATTTTTTTTCTCCCTCCTTTCACACGTTGCAAAATGATTTGTGGGGACTTCCATCCCTTTTAAAAGTGGGTCAGATATTGTTCTTCAAGAAGTTGCTGCAGCATGTTTCTGCAGCTGACAGGTTTATTGGGTCATAGTGGTATTTTACTCTAAACTCTCCTGTGCTGGTTTGCGCAATATGTGTTCTGCCGAGGTAGGTACTGCTCCTGTAATAAAACAATGTTTTGCCTTGTCTTGCAGACTGCCAGTTGCAAACATACCACACTGCAGCTGGCTCTGAACTGGCCTCAGCAATCCACATGATTTACTAAACACTACTAATCCATTATGGTCAAGAAATACATACAATGGTGTAAAGTGCTTAAGTAAAATACTTTAAAAGTTCTACTTATGTAGTATAAGGAATATAAGGAAATAACATTCACTGTTTACTTTTACTCAAGTATGACGATCAAGTTATTTAATTTTTTTACTCAAGTAGTATTTTATTCAGTGACTTACTTTTACTTGAGTCATTTTCTGTTAAGGTATCTTTGCTTTTACTCAAGTATGACAATGTAGTACTTTTTGCACCACTGTACATAAGTACATTTAAAACTAAATCATTTTAGACTTCTACTCAAGTAGTATTTTATTGGGTGTCCTCTACTTTTACATCAGTCATTTTCTATTGAGGTATCTTTTCTCAAGTATGACAATTGAGTACTTTTTCCACCACTGCAAACATATACCACTGGGCACACACTGGTTGAGTCATTGTTGTTTCAATGTTATTTATCAACCTATTGTGAAATGAAATCTACATGGAAAGCCCATTTGGATTTGCAGGCCAAAGAAAACGATTGCAGGGACATTGAAAGAGGGGTCTCATAGCAGCATATGGTGGGTGGGTGGTTGTGTGTGTGTGTATGTGAGCTATCATGTCAACACAGTTAGTCATTGATCAGCTTCCATCAATGTTGGGGATTAGTGAACTACATGTAGGCCAACTAGTAATTTAACTACATTTTGCAGTAGCTTGGTGGTAGTTGAACTACATTAAAATCTAGTTAGGGGTTTCAGTAGTTAATTACTTTTTTGCCATGTTTTGCCATTGCTAACTACTGGAACTGTGCTTTTACACCTGCATTGTTTGCAGTTTGGGGTTTTAGGCTGGGTTTCTGTACAGCACTTTGAGATATCAGCTGATGTACGAAGGGCTATATAAATAAATTTGATTTGATTTGATTTGATTTGGAACTACACATTATTTATTTGCCAAAAAAAAAGAATATGGGTGAAGTAGGCAATCATTTTTTGTCATCCGACCTGCCTAATTTTCACATGAAACGTTTTTGTTTTTAATAGGCAAAATTATACATTCTGTTAACATATGACCCCAACGTTTTTGCCATTTGTAGATTTACATGTGATCATTTTTCACTAAGTAGTTTGGATGTAGTGAATTACTTTTTCAAAGTAACTTAAGTTAAATCTACTCTATTAAGGTAAACTTGGTGAACTATATTTTCAGAGTAACTCATTTGCGTAGACTACCTAAATAACATTGCATTACCCCTCATACCAGTAGAAGTCACAGCCAGGAATTGTTGGACTGTGGCTTCACATTATATTTCAATATACCTCTTTATTTAGGTTGATGGCATGACGTTGAAACTATGACATTGATTCAAACATTCCATTTTACTATCAGCATTGAAACAAGGTCAAATGAAATATGCCTATTAAAATACGAAATTCATCATTATTTCAACCACCAATATACAGTATATTGAATTTAGGATGAAAAACTTTTAACGTTCCTCAGTATAATATTTTTATACAATTTCAATATATACATAGTTCGGGTGAATATGTTGAAATTAAACTGATGTAACAATCTTTTAGTCAGGTTAAGTCATTGTATTTAAGTTGAAGTTTTACCTTAATTTCAATGTTTACAACGCCGTTTGAAAAGGAGATGAAAACAGTATTGGTCGATTACTTTTTGAAAATCCAAATGTGTTTTCCACGTAGATTCCACGTCGCAATAGGTTGACAAATGACGTTGAAACAACGTGGATTCAACCATTGTTTGCCCAGTGGGATGTTACTCTAAGAATCATTAAGAATAAATTCTCAAAACATCTGGGCAGGGGAAATGATTTCTGGAACCCAAAGTGACAGAATAAACGTGTTGAGGTGCTCATCCATCTTCCTCATGAAGACAGAAGGCGTGAACAGCTGTTTCCTCTCAGGAAAGCCTGAGTAACAAGCCACAGACCTCAGTGTGTTGGGTGGAAAAGAGACACAAAGGTTTTCTGTAGACTCTAAGACTCTAATCACGTTGCCACAGGACCCAGCAATCAACTAGTCCCGGACAAATGGCCATGACTGTGGAGAGGTGCAATTACACATGACGCCACATCATTTTTACATCGTTGACCGTAATTGAATGTGTCTGCAGTGCTTCTGTGACTCCCTATGCTTCCCATGACTGCTCTCATGAGCCAAGCCACACAATACACATTAGAGGGCCACACAGTGAGACAGTGCTATGTTGGCTGTTATCCAGTGGTAACAAAATAAAGTGGAGAGCAGAAGCACCCTTTCATCTGTCCTGTGGGTCATTAAAAGCGCCCTAGGAAATGCCTCTGCCGTGCCCCCATGTATCCATTAATCCCCTGTAATTAATGATCTTTCATTTACCTTGGTTAGAAGAAATCAATACCACAGGTTTCACTTAATTTGACAAATGTTCTTTCTCTTAATCCCTTGGTGACTTATAGGATTTGTGAGAGTTTGAGTGTGTGCTTTTTTAAAGTGTTCCATGCTTAATGACTTAGGCCATCAATGTAACAGGCCACAAATTCTCAAAATCTACCTTTTTTGGATGTTGTGGATCATATTTCGTGCAAGACCTAACTGCTGAGCCCTCCTAGTGTGTACTCCCTCAAAAGAGTGGGCAGTATGGGTAGCATAATTTCCATTGCAAAAGGAATGATTCATCGTACCGCACTGTGCCACTGTGTGAGGCACTCTGTCATTTGCTAACGCCTGCGTTTGCCAAGTCCTGGCTGCTGCCTCAAAGTTCCTTATTGCACTGGATGAACACATTTTACCTTCAGTACTTTGAGAGAACTGTCACGGTGAGAGTAACTGAAGTGGAGGCAGTCTTCCTAAAGCTAATTGGTAATCCATATAATGTTTTCCAAATTATGACATTCATGGAAGAGAATATTTAACACATGAAACATTGAATAATTAGTTATGATGTGCTGTGCAATGTTACAAATACATAACACATAATAATGATTAAAACAGTACTAAAGATACTCGTATGTATACCTCTCATTGGTGAACAAAAGACAGAATCCAGCCATATCCAATAAGAAGTGAAAAGTATTGTTTCTGATAGTTGGTATATTCCTGACAGGGGAAAGGGAGAGGTTGTAAAGTATTGTTTCTGATAGTTGGTATATTCCTGACAGGGGAAGGGGAGAGGTTGTAAAGTATTGTTTCTGATAGTTGGTATATTCCTGACAAGGGAAGGGGAGAGGTTGTAAAGTATTGTTTCTGATAGTTGGTATATTCCTGACAAGGGAAGGGGAGAGGTTGTAAAGTATTGTTTCTGATAGTTGGTATATTCCTGACAGGGGAAGGGGAGAGGTTGTAAAGTATTGTTTCTGATAGTTGGTATATTCCTGACAGGGGAAGGGGAGAGGTTGTAAAGTATGGTTTCTGATAGTTGGTATATTCCTGACAGAGGAAGGGGAGAGGTTGTAAAGTATGGTTTCTGATAGTTGGTATATTCCTGACAGAGGAAGGGGAGAGGTTGTAAAGTATTGTTTCTGATAGTTGGTATATTCCTGACAGGGGAAGGGGAGAGGTTGTAAAGTATGGTTTCTGATAGTTGGTATATTCCTGACAAGGGAAGAGGAGAGGTTGTAAAGTATTGTTTCTGATAGTTGGTATATTCCTGACAAGGGAAGGGGAGAGGTTGTAAAGTATTGTTTCTGATAGTTGGTATATTCCTGACAGGGGAAGGGGAGAGGTTGTAAAGTATTGTTTCTGATAGTTGGTATATTCCTGACAGGGGAAGGGGAGAGGTTGTCTTTTGGCCTCCTCTGCTACACTGGTTTCAACCAGGAAGATGGACTCTGATCTTTTGAGCTCTTTCCTAACATGTACATGCTTTTTCTCAAAGCTCAAAAAGTCAGTCCCAAAGGTTTCAATTACAAAAATCTGAAGCATTGTAGTGTATTCACTTTAATAGTAGAGACTGATCTCCTGAGTGTTGTGGAAGTGTTGCTCTGCCTTTAACTAATTGGCGTCCTTTCAGCTATAGCCAAAAAGAGCACAGAGGAAAAGGAAGAATCCTCTTATTGTGGGTTGGAATTGTTAGCCAAGTGTGGAATTTAAATGTCTATTTTGTCAGTTCAGGAAACAAGTCTCTAATATTCCACAAACGATGGAAATAGTGTTACATACTTATATCTGGGAAGGGAGCAGGGCTTTTGAAGAGCTCTCTGACCTCTTCTGACTTATTTCTCTGTGTATGTAGACAGGAGAGACTGCTAAGCCATGCATAGATCCCTTGGGAGTTTGTTGAAGTTTTGTAACCAAGGAAAGGAAAGCATTTCTAAAAGTTGCCACAATGAGATGAAAAGGTCTGTTCTCCTATGTTTCAAGGAAACTATTGGTGAATAACATAACCTCAGAGGGCCTGGACATATCGATATGTTAATCATCTATCCCACTCCAGAGAACCTCTACTGTCAACAAGACAATACAACAGAGATGTGCTGCAAGTGTATCCCCAACTGATCTACAACTACAGTGATGTTTCTCAGATTGCACAGCACAGGCAGTCCAGGTGAATAGCAATGAGGGGAAAACTTTTCCTATTTCACCTTTGATGTAAATCACATTCAAGTTTAGTCAAGTATATGACAATTTGAATTTATAATCATCATAGCTTGAGTGCCAAAACATTCAATACCTTAACAACAGGCCCGACAATCAGAAAATGTCAGGCAAAAATATCAAATGACAACCTATTCCATTCAGATGAATACAATGTTATATTACAGTACGTCTTCATGTTCAATTTTGTTAAAAGAGTGCCTTCAGAAAGTATTCACACCCCTTGACTTTTTCCACATTTTGTTGTGTTACAAAGTGAGATTAAATTGGATTTAACTTACTTTTTTTTGTAAACGATCTACACAAAATACTCTGTAATGAAAGATTTGAACATTTGTAAAATAAAGTCATGAAAAATAAAACAGTAATATATCTTGATTAGATAAGTATTCAACCCCCTGAGTCAACACGTTAGAATCCCCTTTGGCAGCGATTACAGCTGTGAGCCTTTCCGGGTGAGACTCCAAGAGCTTTGCACACCTGGATTGTGCAACATTTGCCCATTATCATTTTCTAAATTCCTCAAGTTCTGTCAAATTGATTGTTGATCATTGTTAGACAACCATTTGCAGGTCTTGCCATAGATTTTCAAGCAGATTTAAGCCAAAACTGTAACTCGGCCACTCGAGAACATTCACTGTCTTCTTGGTATGCTACTCCAGTGTAGATTTGGCCTTGTGTTTTAGGTTATTGTCATGCTGAAAGGTGGATTCATCTCCCAGTGTCTGGTGGAAAGCAGACAGAACCAGGTTTTCCTCTAGGAAAACTTAGCTCTTTTTTATCCTTGAAAACTCCCCAGTCCTTAATGATTACAAGCATACCCATAACATGATGCATCCACCACTATGCTGGAAAATATGGAGAGTGGTACTCAGTAATGTGTTGTACGTGATTTGCCCCAAAAATAACACTTTGAATTCAGGACAAAATGTTAATTGCTTTGCCACATTTTTTTTCTTCAATTACATTAATGCATTGTTGCAAACATGATGCATGTTTTGGAATATTTTTATTCTGTACAGGCTTCCTTCTTTTCACTCTGTCAATTAGGTTAGTATTGTGGAGTAACTACAATGTTGTTGATCCATCCTCAGTTTTCTACTATCACAGCCATTAAACTCTGTAAATGTCACAATTGGCCTCATTGTCACATCCTGACCTTAGTTCCTTTTGTATGTCTCTATTTTGGTTTGGTCAGGGCGTGAGTTGGGGTGGGCATTCTATGTTTTTCATTCTATGTTTTGTTCTGTGTGTTGTATTTCTATGTGTTTGGCCTGGTATGGTTCCCAATCAGAGGCAGCTGTCAATCGTTGTCTCTGATTGAGAACCATACTTAGGTATCCTGTTCCCACCTGTGTTTGTGGGTAGTTGCTTTCTGTTTTGTGTTTTTCACCTTACAGGACTGTTTCGTGTCGTTCACTCTCTTTGTTGTTTTTTGTCATTCAGTGTTCAGTTTATTTAATTAAATTTACTATGAACACTTACCACGCTGTGTGTTGGTCCGATGATTCCTATTCCTCATCATCAGACGAAGAGGAGAGCCGTTACACTCATGGTGAAATCCCTGAGCGATTTCCTTCCTCTCCGGCAACTGAGTTAGGAAAGTTGCCTATATCTTTGTAGTGACTGCGTGTATTGATACACCATCCAAAGTGTATATAATGACTTCACCATTCTCAAAGGGATAGTCAATGTCTGCTTTTTAGCCCTGGTCTTTCTGGTTGAATCTGTGTTTGAAATTCACTACTCGACTGAGAGACCTTACAGATAATTGTATGTGTGGGGTACAGGGATGAGGCAGTCATTAAAAAATCATGTTAAACACTATTATTGCACACAGAGTCCATGCAACTTATGATGTGACTTGTGAAGCAAATATTTACTCTTGAACTTGTTTAGGCTTGCCGGATACTTCCGGCGCCGACAGAGATGGCCGCCTCGCTTCGCGTTCCTAGGAAACTATGCAGTATTTTGTTTTTTTACGTGTTATTTCTTACATTGGTACCCCAGGTAATCTTAGGTTTTATTACATACAGTCAGGAGGAACTATTGGATATAAGAGCAATGTCAACTCACCATCATTATGATCAGGTAAGCGACTTTCCTGAAGCGGATCCTCTGTTTTCCCCACCACTCAGGACAATGGATCGGATCCCAGCCGGCGAACCAAAACAACGAAGCCGTAAAAGGGGCAGACGAAGCGGTCTTCTGGTCAGGCTCCATCATGCACCGCTCCTGAGTATACTACTCGCCAATTTTCAGTCTCTTGACAACAAGGTAGATGAAATCTGAGCAAAGGTAGCATTCCAGGAAACATGGCTCACTCGAGACAAGCTATCGGAGTCGGTACAGCCAGCTGGTTTCTTCACGCATCGCGCCGACATAAACGAGCATCTTTCTGGTAAGAAGAAGGGCGGGGGGGGGTATGCTTTATGATTAACGAGACGTGGTGTGATCATAACAACATACAGGAACTCAAGTCCTTCTGTTCACCTGACTTGGAATTCCTCACAATCAAATGTCGACCGCATTATCTACCAAGAGAATTCTCTTCGATTGTAACCACATCCGCATATATTCTCCCCCAAGCAGACACATCGATGGCCCTGAACGAACTTAATTGGACTCTATGTAAACTGGAAACCACATATTCTGAGGCTGCATTCATTGTAGCTGAGGATTTTAACAAGGCTAATCTGAAAACAAGACTCCCTAAATTCTATCAGCATATCGATTGTGCAACCAGGGCTGGTAAAACCCTGGATCATTGTTATTCTAACTTCCGCAATGCATATTAGGCCCTCCCTCGCCCTCCTTTCGGAAGAGCTGACCACGACTCCATTTTGTTGCTTCCAGCCTATAGACAGAAACTAAAACAGGAAGCTCCCGCGCTCAGGTCTGTTCAACGCTGGTCCGACCAATCTGATTCCACGCTTCAAGATTGCTTCTATCATGTGGACTGGGATATGTTCCGCATTGCGTCAAACAACAACATTGATGAATACGCTGATTCGGTGAGCGAGTTTATTAACAAGTGCTTCGGCGATGTTGTACCCATAGCAACTATCAAAACATTCCCAAACCAGAAACCGTGGATTGATAGCAGCATTCACACGAAACTGAAAGCATGAACCACTGCTTTTAATCATGGCAAGGTGACCGGAAACATGACCAAATACAGTGTAGCTATTCCCTCCGCAAGGTAATCAAACAAGCTAAGCGTCAGTATAGAGACAAAGTAGAGTCGCAATTCAACGGCTCAGACACAAGAGGTATGTGGCAAGGTCTACAGTCAATCACAAATTACAAAAAGAAAACCAGCCCCGTCGTGGACCACGATGTCTTGCTCCCAGACAGACTAAACAACTTCTTTGCTCGCTTTGAGGACAATACAGTGCCACTGACACGGCCCGCTACCAAAACCTGCAGACTCTCCTTCACTGCAGCCGACATGAGTAAAACATTTAAACGTGTTAACCCTCGCAAGGCTGCAGGCCCAGACGGCATCCCTAGTCTCGTCCTCAGAGCATGCGCAGACCAGCTGGCTGGTGTGTTTACGGACATATTCAATCAATCCTTATCCCAGTCTGCTGTTCCCACATGCTTCAAGAGGGCCACTATTGTTCCTTTTCCCAAGAAAGCTAAGGTAACTGAGCTAAACGACTACCGCCCCGTAGCACTCACTTCCGTCATCATGAAGTGCTTTGAGAGACTAGTCAAGGACCATATCACCTCCACCCTACCTGACACCCTAGACCCACTACAATTTGCCTCTTACCTCCCAAATAGGTCCACAGACGACACAATCTCAACCACACTGCACACTGCCCTAACCCATCTGGACAAGAGGAATACCTATGTGAGAATGCTGTTCATCGACTACAGCTCAGCATTCTTACACCATAGTACCCTCCAAACTCGTCATCATGCTCGAGACCCTGGGTCTCGACCCCGCCCTGTGCACCTGGGTACAGTCTGATGGCTTCCATCTCAAGGCCATCAGACTGTTAATCAGTCACCACTAACATTGAGTGGCTGCTGCCAACATACTGACTCAACTCTGGCCACATTAATAATGTAAAAATTGATGAAAAATGTATTACTAGCCACTTCAAACAATGCCACTTAATATAATGTTTACATATCCTACATTACTCATCTCATATGTATATACTGTACTCTATACCATCTACTGCATCTTGCCATTTTTATTTATTTTACCTTTATTTAACTAGGCAAGTCAGTTAAGAACAAATTCTTATTTTCAATGACGGCCTAGGAACAGTGGGTTAATTGCCTGTTCAGGGGCAGAACGACAGATTCTCCCCCCTCAGCTCAGGGGTTTGAACTTGCAACCTTCCGGTTACTAGTCCAACGCTCTAACCACTAGGCTACCCTGCCGCCCTGCCACCATCTTTATGTAATACATGTATCCCTAGCCACTTTAAACAATGCCACTTTTATAAGTTTACATACCCTACATTACTCATCTCATATGCATATACTGTACACGATACCATCTACTGCATCTTTTCTATGCCGTTCTGTACCATCACTCATTCATATATTTTTATGTACATATTCTTCATCCCGTTACACTTGTGTGTATAAGGTAGTTGTGAAATTGTTTGGTTAAATTACTCGTTGGTTATTACTGCATTGTCGGAACTAGAAGCACAAGCATTTCGCTACACTCGCATTAACATCTGCTAACCATGTATGTGACAAATAAAATTTGATTGGATTTGATTTGATTTGATTTAACAAAGGTGTTGAATACTTATTCACTCCAGACATTTCAGCTTTTCATTTTTAATCAATTTGTAAAAATGTCGAAAAAAATAATTCCACTTTGACAGTATGGGGTATTGTGTGTAGGCCCGTGAAAAACACATCTAAACGTTGATTACATTTTAAATTCAGGCTGTAAAACAACAAAATATGGAATAAGTAAAGGGGTGTGAATCCTTTCTGAAGGCACAAAAGTTACCGAAAGACAATAAATTACGTTTCCTGTGCTGACAGTATTAATTTATCTTAGTAATTAAACGGATGATAATTTAAGTGGATCATACTGAAATTATTTTAGTTATACAGTTGCTTTAATCATTTCACGCATTGTAATGTAATGACTTCCATGGCCAACATGTACATGTAAATATTGAACTGACTGCATTATTGAACTTGAAGTTACCCACCAAAATGAGCATGATGTTTTGTGAGTCTGGTTCAACCATAAAGGATAGGGTCATGTTGAGGAGCATCCACAGCTGCATGATGTAAGGTGTTAATACCCAGTATGGTGGAATAGGAATATGTTTATTTAAAAGAAATAATTCACAATGGCGAAATCAGTAAACCTCTCACAAGAGATCCTCTGTTAAATAGGGAGATCAGCTTGCTGTGGACTTCAATTGATGGGGACTGCATTGGTTTTAAATTGCTATATGCAGCACATGATAGAGGCTATTAGACTGGTAAATAGGACTCACACTAACGTTCAATCAGAAATCCCCCCCATGGAAGTATATTCAACCTCCATCCCCCTCTCAGCATCTGCCTTCAATCAATATACGTGGAGTAATACATATAATGGAACTGGAACTGTTATAAGCACATCTACACAGCAGGAATGAAGGATTCCATTCAAAGGCTTGCTAATTACAGGAATGTACAGCATTCCTCATGAAACATCAGTGGCAAAATAGAGACTGTAGCGACAGTGCCAGAGACTTCCCAATGAGCAATAAAACCACATGGGCAGAACTGAAGACTGACGATAAAAAAATGAATCGGTGGGAGGGACATCACATGTTTTCTGCTATCCTATTGACATATTATTTCATGGATCGCAGCATACAAACTGTGGCTCGCTTACCCAGAGCCTGGAATTACTGGAACTTCCCATTCTTTAATATGTTCTTTTGATTAGTATGAGGCTGAGGCTGTTCAAGGTTTTCGTCAGGAAGTGGGGATATGGGGATGCTCCAGTCTGACTTACTGCAAGTGCCAAAAGTAGGCAAGCAGAGAGGGAGAGGCACATAATCTAAGTCATTATCAGACATAAATGGACAGAATGTGCAACCATCTTAAACGAACAAAGTGATTTCACAGATCGCTGATGCCCTTTTTTGAAGATGGCAAATGAATGGCTACACTATATGTTTTTTCCTCCTCGGCTGTGTAAGTTCTCCTGAGTGCAGTTATAGAGGAGTGCAATGACCTCATGGTGTTGGAATCGTCGTGTGCCCTGAAAAAAAGAGTGATAGTAATCTAGATGGAGAAATTAATTTGCATCAGCTGATGTTGAGGGATATTGGTCAGGAAATGAATTAAATCAATAGTAATGTGTCATTAATTAAACTGGTCAAATCAAATATGGTCATCGGTCTTGAATTGGATAAATGTTCATACTGTCTGTGTATTCCAATGAAGAGAGAAGTCTTCCACAACAAAAAAGTATTCCACTGCTGAAAACAAATCGTGATATGTTAATTTTGTATTCTCTTCAGTTTTGACAATACTTTGTAAGAGAGAAATCTTCCACAACAAAATGCCTGGTCCATCATCGCCTGGTCGCTGACCTACTTGTCTAGTTCAGGCCTGGTTTATTCAGCCATCTAAATGAGAATGAAGAAACAAAACATCAACACCAGTCTACATTATATTAATACATGATGTACATAGTTTCTCAATCTCCTCTAACACACTTCCCAGTACAATGGCAAGTTCCTATCCATATGATTATGTAATTACATATATGCATGCCAGTAACTACAAATCTAATTTACCTCTATATCACTTCGAATCTGATTAACCAGATTAGAATATGAAATTAGTAGAGAGCGGCACCCCAGAGAAGTTAAATCGTAACTGAATTTGGTAAAAGTACAGATGTGTCACCTTATTTTTCAAGTAACAAAAAGTTTTCCTGATCATCACTAAATAGGGTTAGTGGATGGCATCTTGACCTTGCATGTTTTAATATGCATACTTCAAAGGATGTTTGCTATGGCAACCGATGTTTGACAGTCAGTTACCATAGCTTCATTCAATTAATAATTATTAAAAATATTTTTGCAGTTGCTCTGTTAATTCTAAGATCTGAAACGATACTTAATGCCTCATTTGTCTTAGATCTTGAATGTGCCTCACTGCCTTTCTGTCAAATTGTCAGATGCTTTGAACTCTTTGCTGGATGAAGTGGACTTCAGCTTCATCTGTTGCCTTAATGATGGATGAAAAGTTGAAGCGCCACAATGATGCCATTTCGGGTTTACCGAATAAGAAAATATAACTATATATGGCTATTCTATTGTAATTCAACTCAATGAAAATACATAATAGCCCATCCCGAGCTCATATCCATGTGGTTAGAAGGTAATGAAGACTTAACAAAGGCAATGGAAAACATTTCACATTTGAATGAAATAGACAAGGTGACAAGAGTTGGTATTTTTTAAGGGGAAAATGGTCTCTCCCTTTACGAATAATCGTCTGTGTATGTTGGCAGAATGCTGATTCATTCTGTAAAATACCTTGTTGTGAAGAGATCAGACTCCAAGGATGAAAAACAACTATTTAATCATCTTTCTTCACTTCCTTTGAGAAACTAAACAAAGATGTGATCTTCTTAATCGGCAGAGACCCCAGAGTCCAGTGAATATGGTGACCTTTTTATGACAACTAGATACACCTCTACTCACTAGACAGCAATAGATAGACTACATCCTGTTGTTGAATCACTATAAAGACAAATAATTGTCACACTGCCTGTAATAACTTCTTAGAAGTAAGAAATTGTCACTTTGTCTTGTGACAGGTGGTGTCACTCCTATGCCGCACTAGTCCTTAGACTGACGGGGTCATACTATCTGTGTAACACAATGCATACAACACCTTGGATTGTCTACTCAACCGCTTGAGAAGAGTAGAGACTATACTTTACATGAGACATGAGCATATTTCATCCTCATTTATCAAATGAACGTTGTCACATCGACTGAGAGGGAGCAAATTTGATATGCATTTCCAACAAAAGAAGCTTGAAATGTATGCAAATGATTTTGAGCAAATTATGACAAACTTGTAACTCTTTCATACAAGGGTGACACATTATTAAATTAAAGACATCAAACACTTTCCTTTAGCTATTTTTCCACAACATGTGAAGTCCTCCTTCTCGGGTTTAGTGTCTTTCTCAGATCCCCAATTTCTACACCCTTTACTGGAAATGATTGGATTAGCCTTACACATTTCATGATCAGCATGCTCAAATTCCACCACAATTATTCATGTTGAACAGACAGGGGGGAAACTTAAGCCACCATGCCACAGTCATCGAAGACGCCCATATCACCCCATTCACACCAGTTACAGCTACAGAGTTGGGGGTCTTTCTAAGCTTCAGACAAACGGAAGACAAAAAAGTTTTAGCTGTCATGACAATTAGAAGGAGGCTGAGCTGAGTTGGGCTTAGTTAATAGCTAACGGTAATTAAGTTTGCATTATTCTCTCCCGGCTCTGTCCTCTGTCATTGCAGACAGGGTGTATAGTACACTGGCTGCCAGAGCTGCACGGGAGCTGACCCTTTTCTTCCTGGGATATGTTGAGGAACAATGTGTCAGAGAGGAGGGTCTGAATGAGATTATGATTTAGAAGCAGGAAATGAAGGACGATGATCAGGAAAAAACTTCAACTTCAAATTCTAAGAAATGTTCTAGTTTAAGGTGGTGAAGAAATTGAAAAGCTTAATTTAAGTTCACATCCTGCACTTGTGACATGCCAAACTCTGTTCTAACGCAGGGCAGGCTAGAGTGATACGTGGTGAACAAATGTGTTTCCTATTGTCATGTACCTTCAATCAAATTACATATGATGTGTGTATATAATTTTGTGCATGTGTGTGTGTTTTGTTTAAACCATTGTGTATGCAATTCACAAATTCTTATTTACGGTCTACCAAAAGGCAAAAGGCCTCCTGCGGGGACGAAAGGCAGTGTATAAATAAAATTACAATTAAAATACAAATATAGGACAAAACACACATCACGACAAGAGACACCACAACACTTCATAAAGAGAGACCTAAGACAACAACATAGCAAGGTGGCAAAACACATGACAACACAGCATGGTAGCAACACAACATGAAAATAACATGGTAGCAACATAACATGGCAGCAGCACAACATGGTAGCAGCACAAAACATGGTACAAACATTATTGGGCACAGACAACAACACAAAGGGCAAGAAGGTAGAGACAACAATACATCACGCAAAGCAGCCACAACTGTCAGTAAGAGAGTCCATGATTGAGTCTGTGAATGAAGAGATTGAGATAAAACTGTCCAGTTTGAGTGTTTGTTGCAGCGAAATGAAAAGACGAGCAACCCAGGGACATGTGTGCTTTGTGGACCTTTAACAGAATGTGACTGGTGGTATGGTATAATAGAGGAAATAAGAGCTTTGATGTGCAACCTACAAATAACATAGAACATATTGGAATATGTGAAACTACGGCAGTTTGGTATTCTGCTTCATATGTTTTCCAAACAAGTATATAAAATTGCAGCGAAAACTTGGGGAAAACATGGTAATCACAAACTCACATGGCATTATCAAATGTAATCTGCTTATTTTCATCATGTTCCATTCTCTGTGTTTTTCCTGGTAATGTTGCCATGACTGTTCTCTCCCATCCCGAATCACTTAAAACAAAAGCAGTGCATCGTGTTCTCAAGGACATTGGGTTTCTGAGAAGCAACACTTGTCTGCGGGCTTCATTACATCAGGCATCTCCAAGGTCTCTCCTCCCCCAAGCAGCTGCTTACAGAGGTTGGAAAGAGTACTCCGTGCTCTTACAATCTGAAGACACACAGGGACTCAGGCTGGAGAGGCTTCCCAATCACTGGGAGATGACAGCCTCAGGTAGAGCAGAGCAGAGCTGTGCAGTTGAAGAGCAGTGGGACGCAGTGCCCAGAACATACTAATGCAATGCTCTGCTATGTCTGCCTCTCCATTAGACACAAAGGTGGCATGTCAATATCATTTGACAGCAGTATGTGAGATTTATGATGCATTCATTATGTTTGTAAAAATGACTTTTCCAACTCATGAACATTAATGCAATGGGATTATTGGTAAAACCTGTAATATTCATATACAGTACATCTTTCTGGTAATTTATGTACATTCTAGGTGTAGTCAGGGAGTATATGCTGTTGTGTTAAAATGATTTACATACGGCTGAGTGAGTGACAGCTTTTTATATTGCACAATTTGAATACATGTGTATCTAATGAATGCACGTACAGTTGTGTACTGTAATTTGGATTTGCTTAGTGACCCTCGTCATACCTCCAGTGTTAATCACAGACTAATGTGAAGCTTCAAAGTCCCCCAGATGGTGTCCTGTGTCATTATTCATGTTGACTGTTAGGGCTCTGTGACCTGTAGCTAATGCGCCAACCTGGGCTGGCCTGAATGTCAATAATAATAAATATTATAAATATTAATAAATATATATATATATATATAATAAATATCATTGCTTTTGAAACTTCAAAGGGTGTCATGGTTTCAGAACACAAAGCTGACGGACAACCCCAACCCAAAATAATGAACTTTAATTCATATATAATCATGACACCAAAGGTACAAGCATGGTATACTGTATGTTTGTATTTGGAGTTGTTATGTTTTTGCTTTACAGCAATATAGATCAAATCTGCCTGGAACGAGTTCATATTAAAACGTGAAGCATCAATGTTATTGTTCCTTTGTCCTTGTGAAACGAGGGTAGTATAAACGACAGACTGTTCTGGGGAGGTTTAAGTCACGGTGGTTCTGTTACGGGTTTTATACTGCAGTAATTAGAAAGTGCTCTGATGCACTTTGGAGACTCTCCTGAGTCCAACCCTCCTAATGCACTCTGGGTAGGCCCTGCAGCTGTAAGAAGAAGACACCATTGGGTCAAGGACCATACTTGAAGACATAAATCCAGCTGCAGCCTCCCTTGGAAAATTCTTCCAATTTACAAGGGACATTTTTCATTGCTTCTGACTGTGGTTTATCTGCCGTTCACATGCTGTTACTATTGTTTTGAATAGTTTCTCAGCTCCAGTCCAAGGCATAATAGCTTTCCCCTAGCAATTGTGACACTGGCAAGCCCTGCTTATAGAAGTCTGACACAGAATAAACTCCACTTTCACTGACACACATTGACTAGGGAAAATCAACCCCTCATTGGTGGAAACACCAAACAGCACACAAATATACACTCATACACGCACACATAGCCACACACACACAGTAAAGTGAAGTTGACAGTGAGGGCCAGTCCCTTAATCTCTGCCCAGCTAATGCATAACGTTCTGAGAACCATTTGTTTCTTAGAGCTTGCTGCGAGTGTGGTTGTCCTATGGTTATGTGCAATCACCCATCACACAACATTCTGGGAATGGTGCAGGATAGTTGCTTGGCTTTGGAACATTCTCAGCACATTTAAGGAAATGTTTCATTACTTTAATAGAACATTTCCTAAAAGTTCAAACATGGTTAAATTTCATTTGAATTTTGGTAATGTTCTAGGAGGGTTCTCTATCTGGTTTGACATTGGGACTGTCCTCAAATAGTTAATAGAGCATAAGAAAACAGCATTCTTCTGTGGGAACTTCAGCATAACATATCCAAAAGGTTCCCACATGGTTCTATTTAAAGTCATGTTCAACAGTGAAGAGGCAACTCCGGGTTGCTGGCCTGCTAGGCAGAGTTGCAAAGAAAAATACATATTTCAGACTGGCCAATAAAAATAAAAGATTAAGATGGGCAAAAGAACACCGACACTGGACAGAGGAACTCTGCCTAGGTTTAAAGATGGCGCCGAAGAACATGGCTGACGTTTTACATTCTCCCAACCAATTTTGCTATTTTGTTATTTTTTTTGCATTTAGTGTTATTTTTTGTACTTATTGTGTATGTAATGTTGCTGCTACCGTCTCTTATGACCGAAAATAACTTCTGGACATCAGAAAAGCGATTACTCACCGCGGACTGGAAGGATATCCTGCTTTCACTGGAACAGGCCCTGATCCACGCCTCGCCTTTCGTGAGTAAACTCCCTCTGCCTTCCGTTCTTCTCGCTAACGTGCAATCATTGGACAATAAAATGGATGACCTACGATTAAGATTATCCTACCAATGGAACATTAAAAACGGTAACATCTTATGTTTCACCGAGACGTGGCTGAACGAAGATACGGACAATATAGAGCTAGCGGGATTTTCCATGCACTGGCAGAACAGAAACGGTAAGACGAGGGGTGGGGTGTGTGTCTTTTTGTCAATAACAGCTGGTGCACGATGTATAATATTAAAGAAGTCTCAAGGAATTGCTCGCCTGAGATAGTGTAACTTATAATAAGCTATAGACCGCACTATCTACCAAGAGAGTTCTCATTTGTATTATTCATAGCCATCTATCTACCACCACAAAACGAAGCTGGCACTAAGACCACTCTCAACCAACTCTATAAGGCCATAAGCAAAGAAGATGCTCAGCCAGAAGCGGCGCTCCACATGGCCGGCGACTTTAAATCAGTTTTACCAAATTTTTACTAGCATGTCACATGTGCAACCAGGGGGAAAAAATTACGAGACCACCTTTGCTCCACACACAGAGATGCATATAAAGCTCTCCTCCGCCCTCCATTTGGCAAATCGGACCATAATTCTATACTCTTGATTCCTGCTTACAAGTAAAAACTAAAGCAGGAAGTACCAGTGACTCGCTCAATACGGAATTAGTCAGATGACGTGGATGCTACACTACAGGACTGTTTTGCTAGCACAGACTGGGATATGTTCCGGGATTCATCCAATGGCATTTAGGAATACACCACCTCAGTCATCGGCTTACTCAATAAGTGCATCGATGATGTCATCCCCACAGTGTACGTACATATCCCAACCAGAAGCCATGGATTACGGGCAACATCCACATCGAGCTAAAGGCTAGAGCTGCTTTCAAGGAGCGGGAGACTAATCCAGATGCTTATAATAAATCCCACTATGCCCTCAGACGAACCATCAAACAAGCAAAGCGTCAATACAGGATTAAGAATGAATCCTACTACACTGGCTCCGACGCTCGTCGGATGTGACAGGGTTTGAAAACTATTACGGACTACAAAGGGAAACCCAGACGCGAGCTGCCTGGTGACGCGAGCCTACCAGACGAGCTAAATGCTTTTTATGCTCGCTTCGAGGCAAGCAACACTGAAGTATGCACGAGAGCACCAGCTATTCTGGATGACTGTGTGACGCTCTCGGCAGCTGATGTGAACAAAACCTTTAAACAGGTCAACATTCACAAAGCCGCTGGGCCAGACGGATTACTAAGACGTGTACTCAAAACATGCACGGACCAACTGGCAAGTGTCTTCACTGACATTTTCAACCTCTCCCTGACCGAGTCTGTAATACCTACATGTTTCAAGCAGACCCCCATAGTCCCTGTACCCAAGGAAGAGAAGGTAACCTGCCTAAATTATTACCGCCCCATGGCACTCGGTAGCCATGAAGTGCTTTGAAAGGCTGGTCATGGCTCACATCAACAGCATCCTCCCGGACACCCTAGACCCACGCCTATGTGAGAATGCTGTTCATTGACTACAGCTCAGTGTTCAACACCATAGGGCCCACGAAGCTCATCACTAAGCTAAGGACTAAACTTGACAATGACTTGGAGAAGATCTGCAAAGAGGAGTGGGACAAAATCCCTCCTGAGATGTGTGCAAACCTGGTGGCCAACTACAAGAAACGTCTGACCTCTGTGATTGCCAACAAGGGTTTTGCCACCAAGTACTAAGTCATGTTTTGCAGAAGGGTCAAATACTTATTTCCCTCATTAAAATGCAAATCAATTTATAACATTTTTGACATGCGCTTTTCTGGATTTTTTGTTGTTGTTATTCTGTCTCTCACCATTAAAATTATAAACTGATCATGTCTTTGTCAGTGGCAAACGTGCCAAATCAGCAGGGGATCAAATACTTTTTTCTCTCACTGTATATAATAGGTGATGTCAGAGGAAAGCCCATAAAATTGTCAGACTCCAGTCACCATAGACTGTTTTCTCTGCGACCGCACGGCAAGCAATACCGGAGCGCCAAGTCTAGGACCAAAAGGGTCCTCAACAGCTTCTACCCCCGAGCCATAAGACTGCTGAACAATTCATCAAATCGCCACTGGACTATTTACATTAACCCCCCCCCCCCCCCCTCCTGCCTTTTGTACACTCACTGTTTGTTTGTTAACTATGCATTGTCACTTCGCCTCCACCTACATGTACAGATTACCTCAACTAGCCTGTACCTCCGCACACTGATTCGGTACCGGTGCCCCTGTATATAGTCTCGTTATTCTTATTCTTATTGTGTTACTTTTATTATTACTTTTTATTTTTGTCTACTTGGTAAATATTTTCTTCTTCTTGAACTGCACTGTTGGTTGAGGGCTTGTAAAGTAAGCATTTCATGGTAAAGTCTACACTTGTTGTATTCGGCGCATGTGACAAATAAAATTGGATTTGATTTCATAGAAGGCCAGCATTGGGAGTCGCCTCTTCACTGTTGAAGTTGAGACTGGTGTTTTGCGAGTACTATTTAATGAAGCTGCCAGTTGAGGACTTGTGAGGCATCTGTTTCTCAAACTAGACACTCTAATGTACTTGTCCTCTTGCTCAGTTGTGCACCGGGGCCTCCCACTCCTCTTTCTATTCTGGTTAGGGCCAGTTTGCGCTGTTCTGTGAAGGGAGTAGTACACAGCTTTGTACGAGATCTTCTGTTTCTTGGCAACTTCTCACATGGAATAACCTTCATTTCTCAGAACAAGAATAGGCTGACGAGTTTCAGAAGAAAGTTATTTGTTTCTGGCCGTTTTGAGCCTGTAATTGAACCCACAAATGCTGATGCTCCAGATACTCAACTAGTCTAAAGAAAGCCAGTTTTATTGCTTCTCTAATCAGCACAACAGTTTTCAGCTGGCTAACATAATTGCAAAAGGGTTTTCTAATGATCAATTAGCCTTTTAAAATTATAAACTTGGATTAGCTAACACAACGTGCCATTGGAACACAGGAGTGATGGTTGCTGATAATGGGCCTCTGTATGCCTATGTAGATATTCCAGAAAACATCTGCCGTTTCCAGCTACAATAGTCCTCTACACTGTATTTCTGATCAATTTCATGTTATTTTAATGGACAAAATGTTCTTTCAAGAACAATGACATTTCTAAGTGACCCCAAACTTTTGAACGGTAGTGTATGTGTCCTACAGTATCTGTGCTTGGAGTTTAAAAAAAGTTAACCCAAAATAATCTAGCAGTGTTATTAAAAGCCTTTATGAAACATTATGTGGAAGTGTTAAAGAAGTTATTAAAAAAACTCCAAATAAGCTATAATTTTTGTTCTCAAAGCGTTAATAAAACTTCCCGTGGAAACTTTCAAGGAACCAGAGTAAAACATTCTCAGATCTCCCTAGAACTTAAAAATAAACATTCACAAAACAGGCTAAATTTGTGCATCTGTTTTACTGGGCAGGAAACGTATGGCTTCATTCCCAAAAGCAATGTGAAACCAAAAACATGTGTTCCCACAACTTCCAAAGAACCAATTGTGCTCGCTGGGTGCTTACCCTTGATGGTGGGGAACATTTTGTTAACGCTAATGAAACCATGATCTGGAGGGTCATATTGGGTGAACCAATCACCTCCACTCCGCTGCAATGTGTCACGTTTTATAAGGGAATGTCATAACTTATTGTGCTGCATCAACCATTGTCTTATGATAACTGGAAATGGTTCTTGGCCAAAGCCGAAGAGTAGTACCTTTTCCCTTTTCAGAATTTATCTGGGGGAAAGGTTAAATATCCAATTTCATTTAGTTGGTTATTCTGGCAGAAGGTGATTTTGTTGAGTGAAATTCATCTGGACATAAAACTGTGTGTGCTGCAGAAAATATGGTTGTTTCAGTTGAACAAAGAATTTAGGGCAGCGATATTCATGTTCTCTAAAACATTGAATGAATTCTGTGACATTTTTCATGATGGGCTAGCTACTGTTATCGTTTCACTGCTATCAGATAATGAATGGTACTGATGCACCAGTAAATTATTTTGAAACATATACATTATAACACAGTATTCATGACCCTTTTGTTGAATGGGGGTATTGTTGTATTTTAGAGACAGTTCCATGTTTGCACAGCAGGGTGAAACAAGCTCTATGATTTAAAAAGTGATTGATATCAGTAAATGTACACTACATAAGTACTGATAAATTTGGGCATTGGCACTTATGTTCTCAGATGAGATAGATTATAAAACACAAATACTCATACTGAGATTCAAATCTGTCTATGTGTCCTTTCTTTTTACAGTCATTGTCATTCACGTTACATGTGAGGGATGAATGTTTCAGCACATTACATTAATGGGATTGCTCTTTGACTGATCGGAGGATAAATTATAATATTGAACCACACAAAATAAGGATTCGTCAACTCCTGTAACCTGACAAGGAATACTGTAACTTCCAATTCTCACATTACTTTGAATAGTTTTGCAAAAAGTAGACAACAAAGAATTAGAGGCCATCTCAGACACCTCACATCCTTACAATGTACTGCTCTAATAAAAAGGTTATATTTCCTGCATTACTCTCCCGAATTGGTCTAAGAAACAGGCAATAGTGCATAATGAATTCAAACAAGAATACAACAATGTAGCAATTTTAACAATCTAACCAATTGCTTGGCATAAAACCCAAACTCTTACAGCCCTCTAAGGAGACAAAGGTGTTTATCCTACTCTCAGGGTTGGTAATTCTCCAGGACATTAGGGGAGGGTTTTTCTCTATGGGGTGCACTAGATAAGTAGCCTTGCCATAGCTTCTTGTCATGGGGGTAAGTGTGAGTGATGACCAGTGAAGCACACCTCTTTGGTACATGTCCTTCACCCCTGCCACTGTCCTTAATGCTGCTTAGCGCTGCCTGGCACAGAGAGCTGTGCCCTACTTGTTTCTTTTTCACACAGTGCCACATTGTCCTGGTGGCACATAGCCATTCATAGCACTCCCTACATTTGCTCAGTAGTTGCATGTCTGTAATCTATATTGTCACACTGTACCACAGCATCACAACACCCCAGTAGCTCTGGAGGTCCTATTACAAGATATGGGAAATATCTAAATAATTACTGACTATGTCATTTGATCCAATTAAATGGATTTGATGAGGCGCTGTCCTCCCGCTGTCATTGATGGTGGGATGTAAGGGCATAGATTTCTGTTCATTCATTGCTCATGGTAATTCTGGGTGAATATTATGATGGCCTTGTCTTTGAGGTAGTAAAGTCTGGGTAAATAGCATTTACCACAAATTGCAGTGAAGTCCCTTCAGAGAGACAAATAACAATCGAAGACCTTAAATAGACAGATGGATTTTTTTTTTTCACAACATGAGCACACCTCTTTTCAGCGGCCCACTTCAAACGAGACCCACGACACTAATCCCTCCCTCTGAGGACATGACTCCTTCAACAAAGCATGTCTAATTTGGAGAAGAAAAAGGAAGAAAAAAGGGTTTAAATGAGCCAGAAAATGTCATGCATCTGCCCTAGCCGCGTTGATGGGAAACCATCCACTTTGATATTAATGTGAGGATTTAAGTGGCTATTTATGTATGCTGATTTCCAGTTGAGAGAGCATGGCCCTGCTCTATTACATGGGTTAAGACTCCTGTAGAGATCACCTGAGACCTGTTTCAGACTCCTCCTTCCCCCCCCCCCCTCTTTCTCTCTCACACGCTGTCACTCTACTGCTGGACTGAGTGCCTGTCAAGCATGTGACAGTAAAATCAAACATATAAGACTGATGTAAATCACCCAGGCTTGGAAATGGCTGATGTAGGTTATGACTCATTATACTCTTAGGACATCTCCTGCTTTAAGACTTTACTCTCGATAATAAAGACCAGACCAACAGTTTGGACAATATTTATCTTAGCTAGATTAAATGTGCAATAGAATTCAGAAGAAATCTTTCAACATAGCGTAATAATGTGACAGCTATTCAAAAGTGAGATCAGTGAGTTCTATGGTCAGTAAAACCAGGATATGAAATATTATAACATGTCAGCACAATATGGTCGTAATTTAACCTTACTGGGCAAAAATGCAAATCTACAGTTTACTTGAAATCGTGTCAAGTGAAATGTTTCACACACGCTGTCCTCCTGAGTCTAGATGATATTGCCATATACTGTAAGTCTTATTTGCGTAATAATTAACACCTTTTACCCTGCACTTGTTGTCTACGAGAAAAGGCTGTCAACAACATCACAAATCATTGACCAATATCAAGTCCATATTACAAAAGCATATCTGAAAGTAATGTGAGGCAGTCAGTAACACTAATACACAGGTACATTTAAATGCTAGGTGCACACTGTAAATTACAGTAAAACTAGGAGGGGGAGAGAGCACAGAGATGGTGTCAGCTCAAATATCTCTCAATAAGAGAAGCAGACAATCTTCCGGAGGTGTTGGTAAGTGAAGATGTCAACGTGCGACCAACCAGGTACAGCAGGGAGCATGTGCTGCCGGAGCAGAGGTTGGAGCCTCCTCGGACAACAGGTCTGACACCACACTGTCTGCTAATGGATCTGGGGGAAACGGAGGACATCTTGCATGGGGTTAGGACTCCAAACACATAAACAGCCCTGGAAGCCCCAGCAGTTCCAGGATGAGGGAACAGATTGCTCCAATTACAGCAAGCCTCACGTACTAGAGTCCCCCCTGATGCACGCATCAGTGTGCTTGGAGTGGGCTCCGGGAAGCTGCATGCTGCTGCGGAGCACTGTGGCCAAACACACATCCCTACACCAATCAGTATTCAGCTTGAACGAAGGAGAGACATCTTCTTTTAGCCCCCTCCGCTTCCCCTTTCAAATTCTGTTCAGAAACCTGGTATCTATAGTTGCCAATTCAAGTGATTGGCACCCACTCTCTGAATTAAAAAAAAAAAATCAATTCTCTAACAGCATTCCTGAGCACATCAGAGAGAGATGCTTTCCCAACCACCACCTTCACAGGCACCGCATAGTTTCAGATGAATCCCTTGACAAAGCAACCCCATATCGGATGCGAGTCCTAGTGGCGATCTGATCCTTTCATTGGCAGCATCAAGTAATGCACAACATGTTAGGAACTAGCAGCATTGGGAATCGTATGCGTTAATTGTGGGCCACAGTTGAACAAATGACTAATTGATCAAGGCCTTTACAAAGGTAGATAATTCATGACGGCAACACCAGGAGGGAGGAGCCTTGTCATTGATGATTCATGTGTCTCTTGGAGGAGAGCCGGTCTCCGTCGACTCTTTTGTTCAGCGGGCTCCAGGCCAAGGGTTGTATTATCAGCACCTCCGCCCAACTCCTCACTTCTCCCTCTAAATCAGAATTAAAAAGGTGAGCCCAGTGTTAATAGGTTGCCAAAAATGATACAGTGTGTATGTCTGTATGCTCCCCTGGATGGAGGCTGGCTGCACTCTCTGTACACCACCACGACACAGGGAAGATGTATGGCTGTGCTTTAATGAAGGGAACCTACACCACGGAGGAAATGTCTGTATCACACAGGTAGCACAGTAATCATGCCCTCGTGTACGTGATAGCGAATGAAAAGTTTGACAACATTGTGAGGCCTGAGGAGGTTGTGGAGGATAGGGAGGAGAGGCTGAGGGAGACTGCTATTGCTGCTGTGGGTGCTGTGAGCTACAGCAACCAACTCCACTGGTAGCACTGTCGCAATGGGACTACTGAACGGGGACATTTGGCTCCAGGAATCTCTTTATTAGTCGTATTAGAATAAGGTGAGGAAGACTGTGAGCTATGGTTAAGACTGTGTTACGTAAAGGTTGAGCAGTTGAACAGTCCCATTACGTGTCATTAACTGTGTAAGTAGCAGTAGTAATGATAATGATTAGTAGTAGTTTTTACTGGTAGGCTTGGAGATGGAGTCTTTTATCTTTCAAATTTGTCCAACATGAATTATTTTAATCCTACTAGTCTCTCTCATTTTCGCAGCCTTTCAAAGAGTGACTTTGCCTTTGATAAGATGATCTGACATGTTGGAGACAGAATAGAGACTTGTTTCTTGTTGAGATGTGCTGTCACAGTGGTTTAAAGACAGTGGTCTGTGGCACATACTGAGATGGGCCCTGCAGATTGTTCAGATAGGGAACTGTTCAAGTCATGCACTGTAAATCAAAGTGTTGTTTTTTCCCCTCTTGCCTGTGTCTGGAAGAAAAGACATTGACTGCATTGAAAAATAGCTTGAGGGGTATGACTTGAAATATTTTTGTAATTTCACACATGCTCCTTTCTGCCAGCGGCGACCCGCCCATTCGGGCATTAGGGGCGGTGCCTGACTTGTGATTGTTTAAAAGAAATCTAAATCTAAATATTATGTAATTCATGGATTATGTTTGAAATGCTCATAAAAGTGCAGGAAATATGTACAATTTGCTGTTTCAAAAATATATTGTTCAAAACATGCTGATAATTTACTTACTACTTTGCCCCCTAGTGATGGAAGCATAGGCCATGTGAACAATGCTTGAACAATGCAGCATAAATTATAACAGCACAAAGTAAATGGACAGTCCGGGGGCACTCAAATGTGCGTCCGGTCCAAATTTCTGGGTCTGCTTTAGTCTCCCTCTCCCAATGAGTCTCTCGATCACATCGGACGGCTAACTTCCACGTGAGACTAGATCTGCTCTATCGGGTAGAGATGGGCTAAAGCAAATGGCTAATTGTAATTAACTTAGGTGCTCAATCATAACGGTCATGGAAGCCTGGCACCTGATAAACTGGACAGCTATATCCAACAAGAGTCTGAGGGCAGAGGGATACAGTAGCTAGAACATCCTCGTCACAGATCTGGTAGGACAGAAAGCATGGGCATTTTGTTTACACCCATGTGGTTCATCTGGTTCTACTGGTGACAGGGTGACATCAAATCAAATGTTATTTGTCACATACACGTGTTTAGCAGATGTTATTGCGTATGTACCTAAATGCTTGTTTTTCTCCAACAGTGCCGTAATATCTAACAAGTAATGTCTAACAATTTCACAACAATACACACAAATTTAAAGTAAAGGAATGGAATTAAGAATATATAAATATTTGGGTGAGCAGTGTCAGAGCAGCATAGACTACGATACAGTAGAGTAGGATAGAATACAGTATATACATATGAGATGAGTAATGCAAAATATGTAAACATTATTAAAGTGACTAGCGTTCTATTATTAATGTGGCCAGTGATTTCAAGCCTATGTACAATTAATTTACATACACTTAGGTTGGAGTCATTAAAACTCATTTTTCAACCACTCCACAAATTCTTGTGAACAAACTATAGCTTTGGCACGTCGGTTAGGACATATACTTTGTGCATGACACAAGTCATTTTTCCAACAATTGTTTACAGACAGATAATTTCACTTATAACTCACGGTATCACAATTCCAGTGGGTCAGAAGTTAACATACACTAAGTTGACTGTGCCTTTAAACAGCTTGGAAAATTCCAGAAAATTATGTCATGGCTTTAGAAGATTCTGATAGGCTAATTGACATCCTTTGAGTAAATTGGAGGTGTATCTGTGGATGTGTTTCAAGGCCTCCCTTAAAACTCAGTGCCTCTATGCTTGACATCATGGGGAAATCAATAGAAATCAGCCAAGACCTCAGAAGAAAAATTGTAGACCTCCACAAGTCTGGTTAATCGTTGGGAGCAAATTTCCAAATGCCTAAAGGTACCACGTTCATCTGTACAAACAATAGTATGCAAGTATAAACACGATAGGACCACGCAGCCGTCACACCACTCAGGAAGGAGATGCGTTCTGTCTCCTAGAGATGAACGTACTTTGGTGCGAAAAGTGCAAATCAATCCCAGAACAACAGCAAAGGACCTTGTGAAGATACTGGAGGAAACAGGTACAAAAGTTTCTATATCCACAGTAAAACGAGTCCTATATCGACATAACCTGAAAGGCCGCTCAGCAAGGAAGAAGCCACTGCTCCAAAACCGGCATAAAAAAGCTAGACTACGGTTTGCAACTGCAGATGGGGACGAACATCGTACTTTTTGGAGAAATGTCCTCTGGTCTGATGAAACAAGAATAGAACTGTTTGACCTGACAGTACCATCAATTGTTCTGGAGGAAAAAGGGGAGGGTTTTTAGGTGAAGAACACCATCCCAACCGTTAAGCACAGGGTTGGCAGCATCATGTTGTGGGGGTGCTTTGCTGCAGGAGGGACTGGGGGACTTCACAAAATAGATGGCATCATGAGGGGGGAATTTATGTGGATATATTGGAGCAACATCTCAAGACGTCAGTCAGGAAGTTAAAGCTTGGTCGCAATTGGGTCTTCCAAATGGACAATGACCACAAGCATACTTCCAAAGTTGTGGCAAAATGGCTTAAGGACAACAAAGTCAAGCTATTGGAGTGGCCATCACAAAGCCCTGACCTCAATCCTATAGAAGATTTGTGGGCAGAACTGAAAAAGCGTGTGCGAGCAAGGAGGCCGACAAACATGACTCAGGTACACCAGCTCTGTCAGGAGAAATGGGCCAAAATTCACCCAACTTATTGTGGGAAGCTTGTGGAAGGCTACCCGAAATGTTTGACCCAAGTTAAACAATTTAAAGGCAATTCTACCAAATACTATTTGAGTGTATGTAAACTTCTAACCGACTAGGAATGTGATGAAAGAAATAAAATCTGAATAAATGATTCTCTCTACTATTATTGTGACATTTCACATTCTGAAAATAAAGTGGTGATCCTAACTGACCGAAGACAGGGAATTTTTACTAGGATTAAATGTCAAGAATTGTGGAAAAACTGAGTTTAAATGTATTTGGCTGAGGTGTATGTAAACTTCTGACTTCAACTGTATATATGGCAGTAGCCTCTAATGTGCTAGTGATGGCTATTTAACAATCTGATGGCCTTGCGATAGAAGCTGTTTTTCAGTCTCTCTGTCCCAGTTTTGATGCACCTGTACTGACCTCACCTTCTGGATGATAGCGGGGTGAACAGGTAGTGGCTCGGGTGGTTGTTGTCCTTGATCTTTTTTGCCTTCCTGTGACATTGGATGCTGTAGGTGTCCTGGGGGGCATGTAGTTTGCCCACGGTGATGCATTGGGCAGACAGCACCACCCTCTGGAGAGCCCTGCCGTTGCGGGCTCTCCAGATTTTTCTATTTGTCTGTGCTGGTGAAGTTGCCATACCAGGCTGTGACCTGACAGTATGCTCTCAATTGTGCATCTGTAAAAGTTTGTAGGGTTTTAGGTGCCAAGACAAATTTCTTCAGCCTCCACAACACTACTGTTGTGTCGTCTGCTTAATGATAAGCTTGGAGGGTACTATGGTGTTGAATGCTGAGCTATAGTCAATGAACAACATTCTTACATAGGTATTCCTCTTGTCCAGATGGGATAGGGCAGTGTGCAGTGCGATTGCATCGTCTGTGAATCTATTGGGGTGGTAAGCAAATTGAAGTGGGTCTAGGGTGTCAGGTAAGGTAGAGGTGATATGATCCTTAACTAGTATTTGATTGTGAGGTATTCTAGGTCAGGTGAACAAAGGGACTTGAGTTCCTGTATGTTATCACAATCACACCATGAGAAGTAAATCATAAAACATATACCCCCACCCTTCTTCCTGGAGAGATATTTATTCCTGTCTGCACGGTGAACTGAGAACCCAACTAACTGTACGGACTCAGACAGTATATCCTGAGAGAGCCTTATTTCAGTCAAATAGAGTATGTTACAATCCATGATGTCTCTCTGGTAGGAAATCCTCGCCCTGAGCTCATCAACTTTATTATCCAGAGACTGAACATTAGCGAGTAATGTACTCGGAAGCGGTCGGCGGTGTGCGCGCACTCCTGAGTTGGACTAGAAGTCCACTCCGAGTACCTCTCCTCTGCCAGCTGTGTTTTGGGTCCGGCTCTGGAATCAGTTTAATTGCCCTGGGGGATACAAACAAAGGTTAAAAAATTTTTTTTTTTAAATAGATACACTTAGGATACAAGGTTTAATGAATGACATTAATAATGTTCTGTAATCAGTACAGTGTTACATAATAACTCCTTGTGCTTTATAGAACCCTTTGTTTGAGAATGAAGCTGTCTCCATTGGTGAACCAGTTACATCACCAATGTCAAAATACAATCTCAATTAAATGTTTCAATGGACAGACAGCCTTGCCGTGTGACTGCCCGAGGCTACTCTCCACTAAAGTAGACAGAAGAAAATAATTAAATGGTTTGGGCTTTGATTTCAGAGGAAGTGTAAGAAGCTTTTGGGCAACTGCAGTTATTCAGCCAGTTCAATTATGTGTCTTCACCATAATTTATGACTTTCCCTCTTTTTCCAGAGACTGTCTACGATTTGCACAATATTTGTTGCAGAATTAGCCATGTAGGCTAATATGACAAACGCATGTTCTTTCATCTCCACTTTTTTATAATGGACTGGTTGTTTATATGGACTGGTAAAACATACGGTCTTGTAGATCTAGGAGGGAACATCCAATGTTTTGTCGTTTTTGGTTAAAAAAAAAGTAGGGGGAAAGAAAGCAAAAGCAGGAAGTTCTTAGTCTGACTGATTCATTATTACTGTCCAAATGCCATTTTTCACAACAGGAAATGATCAAAATCTATAATATGGAAGACTAGATTTAAAACAATTTTCATAACACCTTCAGTTTCCAAGGTTACCACAGAGGCAGCTCTATTATTTAGAGTCCTGTGGGGACACTATTTGTGTTACAGAGGAAAATCCACACATATGGTGTAAGAGCATTTGTGCCTTTTTACATGTTGGTCTTTACTTTAAAAACGTGATTTGTTTTGTCATTTGTTTGTATCGTGTTAAGATGGAGTCGTCCAGAATGCAATATTATGAGAACAAGTGAAAACAGAGGATAATCAAAGGATCCTCATGCAAACATCTGACTGTAATGTGAAGATCAAAGGCCTCATGAAGTCAGAGGGCCTGAGCAAAATCTTTTATGTTCAATGCCATCCCATATGAGCACTCACTGATCAAGGAAGTATGGGGGAGAGAGATTAAAGACATTTGAAATAAATGACTACTCTGTTTTGTCCAATGCACGTTAAAGCACCTCTCTCTGGCAAAGAAAAATAACAAAAGGTGCTTTTATGCTAATTATTTTAATAATGATCTAGTGGCATGACAGGTGTATGGTAATGATATATTGTAATGGCAATAAAATGGATGCAAATTATGTTCTTAAAGTCAGGAAGCGTCACTGTCAAACAGGCTTAAAAGTGAGCAGAGTGGCAATGAGGGGGAGGCTCATTGCTAAGCGAGGATAGAGTAGAAATCATCAAGCTACTCTTTAGATCTCCTAAATCAATAGCAAGCGATGGCATACACTTGTCGGGGTTCTGCACAGCCTTGAACGATTGAAGTCCAGCACCTACAGTACCGCACACGGTTCCAACTGAAAGCTAGACACTCTTCTGCCACTATATATCCTCCTCTTTCCCCTCTGAAATGATCTGTCAGTTGGTGGTGGCAGAAACAGAGGCAGGTCACAGGTGCCAGAGAAATTATCAATCTCCTGCTCCCACAGAAAACAAGTGTGAACGTTTACCCTCCCACGAGTGCAGAGAGGACTGTGCGGATGCATCCACCCAGGGCATTAGATTGTACTGGTACTGGAGCGAAGAATAGACTCCTCTTCACAAGCAAAGGTGACTGCTGACCTAGTTTGAGACTAGGCCCAAGTCTCAAGGTCACACTTCCTCCCACACATCCTGAAGGTTTTGTTTGTTCACAAGCTGCCCAAAGCCATTCGTATTCTCAGGTGAACACAAGGAAGTGTGTTTTTCAATACACACTAGGATCATTCTATATAGATAAAAGCAACACTTGCAGACTACTTTGGGTTTCTGTTGCGGTAGTCATCTTGAGAAGAATGTACTGCAGTCAAAATAAGCTCTCAGAATTTAAAAGGGAGCTTCTATTTGTCTGTGCTGATATACTATCACCTCAAACAATCAGTTAAATTCTGAATGGACCCCAGGACAATTAGCTGTCCGACCTCGTATTCAAAATGGAATAAATCCTCTTATCAATGTGAACATTCACTTTGTGTTGCTTTCAAAACAGCTGTTTCCAGCTGCTCAGAGTCCTTCATGGAACCAAGATCAGTATACTTTTGATGCCAAATAGGGTCACAACAATGTGCTGGGAACTTATATAAAGAGCATGTTTCTCCATATAGCATGTGACATAGTCAATAAACACAAAAAAGCGATCTAAACATGATTTTAAAAACTTTCTTTGGTTTTTCCTTACTAATGCGCTTAGCAGTAATAGTCCAGTAGACACACATGGGATGACTAGCAGTTTGCTGCCACACTACTGCCCTCTACTGGAAAATAAGCCTCATATAGTGTGAAATACCATTTGGAAATGGTGGGAAATTACTTGAAAGAATTTGTTTAAAAAAAATGCTGGTACTGAGAATTTTGAGACAAAACCATGAGGTTCCTTTGAAACAAACTGACAGAATAACACTCAAGATGTAATGCACAGTGTGTCTTATTCCATCATGTATAGGAGGTATTCTATATCCAGATGATCAACTATACAAATGCCTTATCATCCCAATACACCAATAGAACGGTAGGGAGGGAATCTGAACATGTGTCAACATAATCCTCACACAGGAGGTCCCTACCATTCTGAGGTCTATAAAACAAGAGGCTCCTCATTTCAATGAAAGTGTCTCCACGAACGGGAGTCAATTTGTATCCCTGGTTGAGTGAACGTTCCATAATCGAATCATTACTTTATTAATTAAGATATAATAAAGAATATCTAATTGTATCTGCTATCCACAGTCCATTATTCTGATATATGATGAGAGAGAGACCATCTCATCAATGTCATCAACTTTATTAGAATGTTTACTGTTGGCTGGATCTAGGTCTCGATTTCATTTTCCTTTTGTTTCGATTTTAGGGTTTTGGTTGTCTCTTTCCAGAGGAACGATGGCTTAAGAGTGCACTATTGAACCACTTTGTATTTACAAACGGAACTAAACACATTCCACATTATAAAATGTTTTTGTTTGCACACATACAGTATGTCACATTCTCTTTTTTCTCGCTCTGATAAACCAAAGAAAATCAGAATGCTAGATGGAGCCCACTCTTCATATATACTATGCCTATTATATGAGTAACATCAAAGCCAGCTTAAACTTTCCCTACCACTCAACACTAACTGTCCCTTGTGGATATGTCCTGCTGTTAGAATGAGTAGGTGAATCCTGCCACTCCTTCCATTTCCCTCCCTTCAGGCCTCGCTAGCCAATTGCCAGGAGGGCCATGCCCACTCCCCCCCCCCCACAGACAGCTGTCTAAAAACATTCATCATATCCAGTAAGACAAGCAGCCACAAAAACATCATGTTCTATCTCTCTATACGTCCTTGTTAGAAAGAGAAATCAATTTCTCTTTGGCAAAAATATTGAATACACTGAATAATCCTATTGACAAGGACTAACCTGCAATACCGCCCCATTGGCTTTCGTGTCATTGGCTCATTGGCTTTTTGCTTCTCTAACACCATTAGCGACGTACAGATGCCACCTATATTTGATCATTCAAACCACTGATTCAGGCTATAGAGAGACATGGGACGATTTCCCTCTCTGTCTACCCTGAAACAGCTGTTTTAGGTCTAATTAAAGGGAAGTAGCAGGTGTCACCTGAGCCCCTACTGTGGGGCCACACCTGGTTGCATTAAGTTGATCCAAAGTGGTTTAGACGGACTGCCTGCACTGTGGTGTCTCACATTAGGCCACGGGAACTGAGCACCTGCCTGGATTGAGCTGAGCAACAGCACTACAGCTCTGCTCTACAGTGTGGAGGCATGCCAAACTGGCGGAAGTGTGTCTTCTCAATGACCCCAGGGACAGTTCAGTCATTTCTGCCACCGCAGCTGAGAAGTGGCAGCATCTGTAAATGAACAAGCTTTTGATGTGGTCCTGTGGTCACTTTGAGATAAGGGCTGGCTGTACCCAAGATAATTTCCTCATGTTCGGAAAGCGAAATACCTGCTTGTTTTAAGCCTTCTCAGGATTTCACAGGACATTTAACTTTATACCTCTCATTTGTTACATCTTCAAGGCATTTACAAATGTCCATTAAGAGTATCCATGAAGCGTAGGAGGAACCCTTAACCTCAAACGGCTTGATGCATTGCATAAATTGTCTTTGTGATGCTTAGAGATACTGCAGTGGTCAGTAGTTATATTGACATGGCAGCTAGGGAGTAGAACACAGCCCCCTGGGGAGTTGCTTCCCTGAGCCAATACATTGTTGTACTGCATTTGCTCTGAGCCTAAAGAAATATAAACTTCATACTAGCCCACAGTTTTCAATTTTGCCAGGAACAGACTTATCAACGCTATATTGTGTTGTCTCTTTGACAACCCAATCGGCAACGTACAATTTGACATTTACATCATCCAGGTATGCTCCCATGTCAGTTTGATTGGTTGCTGCCTGAGGTAACACTGTGTTTTCTGTTTCTTTTTAGCAAAATAATACATTCATTTCATGAGTCAACAGGCTAAGACTGGCAGCTTGTTTAGAGCTAAACAGTGTTTAATTGGATTCTGATCCACGGCAACACCACCGCAGGGTTTATTCATTCCCTTATTTTTTTTCAGAGAGCCAGCAGTGTAATGGGGGGGTGATTTCATCCCTGCGATGGGGCCTTGGTAGTTTAGTGTTGCAGGCCTCTGGGAATGTTCTGTTGACAGTCACGCTCCACGCTGCCCTGGTGCCCTGGCTGGCTGGGGTCCTGGCATCCCTCATAATGTCACCAGCAGCGCTTATGCTGCTAATGCTGCTGCTGCAATGGAGAGACAAGCCTAGTGTTGCAGGGATTAACCTACAGTGAGTCCAGCAATTGTCTGTAATACTTTCCGGCTCTATGGTGGCAGCTAACACGCTAAAGGGACTGTTCATTACAAAGTCAATGTATGGGATTTGAAATGGGGTGCTATAGTGCTAGTAGCAAGGTCACTTGGTTGACTGTAATCTTGAGGATTATGATGATAATAATCTATGACAAGATTATGTAAATGTAATTACAGTTGGGGTTTTCTGGGAGGTCTTTTTCTACCCCAAGTTGCTTTCCACAGCTGGTAGAGAGACACTAGAGGAAACTATAAATTATGGTTTTACACTACTTCGGAGTGTCCTAACTGCCACTAAATGTTTGAGAATATTCTGTCCAACCCAAGTTAGTCCAAGAGAGCCAATAGTCAATCCCACCAATAGATTCAAAGGAAAATCACCACAACAAAAGGACACCCTGAAACACATTGCCACTTTCATTTAATGTCAGTGTCAGTGCTATTGGTCAGTGTTCAAACAAATATTGCATTAGAGCTCGGAGGTTGTTTATCAAAAAGTGTTGATCCAGAATAGATAAGCAGTGCATGTTGTTGAGTGACACCAGCTAACGAGTCCCTGGGCATAACAGACACATTGAGATCTCTCAGCCCTCTCTCTACTACATGAACCAGGAGAAGGTCAGAGACCCCTGCCGAAAAGGACGTTGTAAAACGGCCAGCAGGTGATGTCAGCATTGACAGCCTGGGGAGAAATAGCATTGCTGGGCCTCTGGCATTCACTGCACTCACACCCCCCTCCCCCTCCCTTCCCACACATACAGTACACACCCCTCACCCCCACAGAGTGAGACACGTCTGAATAATACATCGCTCTCTCCTGCAGGGACACCCCTACCTCGGACAGACCCAGAGATAAACAAACATGGCATCTACATCACAGTGTGAGCCATGTCTCTCCCACAGCACCTCATGCAATAATACACACACACACTCTCACTGCATGCCCATCTGAGGCCAAATGTATGTTTCCTCATCATGTTCCAATGATGCAGGGACTCACACAGGGACTTTGACCGTGCTACCCCAGCCCATTATCAGCCTGAAAATGTCATGGCACTTTTTTTGCAAAAGTCAAATGTCACCGTAGCTGACGTTTTTCTCAATAAATTGCAGTCAATTGGGAAAAAAACGAGTGTCAGAGGGTTGACGTTTATCTCAATACATTGGGTTCAATGGGAAAAGATGAGTGTCAACCAATTGAATCGTATGTCAATAAATTGCAGTCAATGGGAAAAGAGGAGTGTCAGTGTTGACGCTTATGTCAATAAGAAAAGATGATTGTCACAGTGTTGATGACTAATTTAATACAATGCATTCAATGGGGAAAGACTAGTATCACAATATGGACGCATAAAGAAATGCATCAGAGATGACACCCTCCTCTCTCTTTTTCTCCCTCCCTCCCTCCCTCCCTCCTCTCTCTTCCTCACCCTCCTTCACCTCCATCCCTCCTTCACAGAAACCAAGAACCTTGTTATGAATTCTTGAATGAATTTTGATGAGGATGTTGGTCCCCCAAAAATGTATTGACTTGAAACTTGAAACTACCTGTCTAATTGCCTGCCTGTCTGTGTCTGCCTGTATGTCTGTCTGTTTACAGGAAATGACTTAATTGGGGGTCATAGGGGTGGTTTCAGAGAGTAAAAAAGGTTTAATTTTCCAACATTTTACATATTTGTGACCGGGGGACTGTCATGATCCGGCATATAACATTTGAAGTCAATCAACCCAAAAGCTTCTTTTTTTTAAAAGCAGTTATAGAAGCTAAGAGCCTTGTTATGAATTATTGAATGAATTCAAAAGAGGATATTTGTCACATTTTATTTTTGATTTACTTGAAATGTTGAAACTGTCTGTGTCTGCCTGCCTGTCTGTCTGTGTCTACCTGTCTGTCTGTAGGAGAGAGGAGGGAGAGGGAGAGATAAGAAGAGAAGGGGGGAGGCAGGGAAAGAAGGAGGGACAGAAAATGGAGGGGGAGGGGAAGGAGAGAGAGGTTGTAAGTGGAGGGAGGGAAAGAAGGAGGGAGAGAGAATGGAGGGGTGAGAGCGAGAGGAGGGGTGTCGTAAGTGGGGGGACAGACAGAGGGAGAGGGTGAAGAGGGGAGAGAGAGAGAGGAGGAATGGAAGAGTCAACAGACAGACAGAGGTGGGAGAGAGGAGGAAGAAGAGAAGAGCAGGAGGGAGGGAGGGAGGGAGGGAGGGAGGGAGGGAGATAAAGAGGCGGTAGAGAGAGAGAGACGAGATAAAAAAGAAAAGCGTCAACGCTGTGACACTCATCTTTTCCCATTGATTGCAATGTACTGAGAAAAACGTCACCTACTGTGACATTAACTTTTTTTTCAAATGTGCCAGTAGGACATTTTCCTATGATATCATGTTGGCTACCCAGCAGCTGATAGCAGCTAATATCTGAGACTTTCACATCTTTGGAAATAAAAAGTGGGAAATGTGGAATAGGGTATGGGAAATATGCTATCCTTGATTTGTTGAGAATAAAATGTAGCCTATAACTCAGAAGAAGTCAGAAGAAGTCACTATTTTTGTTTGTTTTTCCAAACAAACCTGTGGTGCATTGGAATGCCCCCACAAAACCTGGAGGGTGGGGAAACGCATGAACAATGGAGTGAGCTCCCAGAATTCAGGCTGTTTACATAGCGAGCTAGTGAATAGAAATGTGTGAAACATTTTGCAGTCCCTTGTGATTCTTAGAAGAACTGGCTGCCTTGTTTTCCATCTGCTTTACATACGGGAACAGCTCCACGGTTTGCTCTGAGATTATTTGAATTTCATGGGGTGTCTGACAGGTAACAATAGCGCTGTGTCTATAGATTATTTTGAGGTCTGTGACAGGAGATTTCCTCTTGTGTTTGTTCAGATTTCCCAAAACCATATTATAATGGGATCTGAGAACTCAAAGATCCTCGGATCAGATCAAAGAGACATGCCTATAATTATTTTGTAGCTTTTTTCATTAGCCGAACACATACAAAGATACCAATCAAATATCAATCTCACACAGCTACTGTACACTACATGAACAAATGTATGTGGACGCCTGCTTGTTGAACATCTCATTCTAAAATCAGGGTATTGATATGGAGTTGGTCACCCCTTTGCTGCTATAACAGCCTCCACTCTTCATGGAAGGCTTTCCACTAGCATTAGTGAGGTCGGGCACCAATGTTGGGCGATTAGGCCTGGCTCACATTTGGCATTCCAATTCATCCCAAAGGTGTTCGATGGGGTTGAGGTCAGGGCACTGTGCAAGCCAGTCAAGTTCTTCCACTCCGATCTCTGTATGGATATCGTTTTGTGCACAGGGGCATTGTCATGCTGAAACAGGAAGGCACCTTCCCCAAACTGCACAGAATCGCCTAGAATGTTATTGTATGCTGTAGCGTTCAAATTTACCTTCACTGGAATTAAGGGGCCTAGCCCGAACCATGAAAAACAGCCCCAGACCTTTATTCATCCTCCACAAAACTTTATAGTTGGCACTATGCATTCAGGCAACTAGTGTTCTCCTGACATCCGCCAAACCCAGATTCATTCGTCAGACTGCTACATGGTGAGGCGTGATTCATCACTCCAGAGAACCCATTTCCACTGCTCCAGAGTCCAATGGCTGCGAGCTAAACACCCCTCCAGCCGACGCTTGGCATTGCGCATGGTGATCTTAGGCTTGTGTGCGACTGCTCGTCCATAGAAACCCATTTCATGAAGCTCCAGACAAACAGTTACTGTGCTGACGTTGCTTCCAGAGACAGTTTGGAACTCGGTAGTGAGTGTTGAAACCGAGGACAGATGATTTTTACTCGCTACGCGCCTCAGCACTCGGTGGTCCTGTTCTGTGAACTTGTGTAGCCTACCACTTTGAGGCTGAGCCGTTGTTGCTCTTAGACCTTGTAACTTCACAATAACAGCTCTTACAGTTGACTGGGGCAGCTCTAGCAGAGCAGAAATTTGATGAACTGACTTGTTGGAAAGGTGGCATCCTATGACGGTGCCACATTGAAAGTCAGTGAGCTCTTCAGTAAGGCCATTCTACTGCCAATGTTTGTCTATGGAGATTGCATGGCTGTGTGCTCGATATTATAAACCTGTCAGTAACGGATGTGGCTGAAATAGCCACATTCACTCATTTGAAGGGGTGCACAGACTTTTGTATATATTGTGTATATTTAATGTTGGAGCACCTGCTGGGATGATCCCCCATTTGGTATAATACATTGTGTTGTTCTCTACCATGAATTATTTTATACATATTATAATAATCAGAGCATGAAAGAAATCATGTCTGAAGAAAATGGATGCAAAAATATGCATTGCTATTGCATCCAAATAGGTATTGTTGTATTTATCTTCAGCCTGTTTAGCAAGCAATTGTAATGAAAGAGTGATAGAGGGAAGTGAAAACAAATTGTTCAGCATTTCACGTACTAATGACTTCACCATCAATTCCCATGGGTGAGACTTTCATCCAGCATGTCAAACCAATGAGATGATTCTGTGGATGAAATCACGCTGTGCAACACACACCCTGAAGCACAAGATTTCTCTTTCAAAGACACACAGTGCCATGGAGAAGGACTTTTAACACACAGGTTGAAAGTGTTCTGTATCTCCACAAGGATTCTGCCTACAGCTACAGGCCCCGTAGAGTTACCAGGATAGAGCCTACAGCTACAGGCCCCATAGAGTTACCAGGATAGAGCTTACAACTACAGGCCCCATAGTGTTTTTTATTTATGTATTTATTTACAGCTCAGCATTTAACACCATAGTACCCTCCAAACTCGTCATTAAGCTCGAGACCCTGTGTCTCGACCCCACCCTGTGTAACTGGATCCTGGACTTTCTGACGGGCCGCCCCCAGGTGGTGAAGGTAGGAAACAACATCTCCAACATCACCCCGCTGATCCAGAGATCTTCTGTTGAATCTGACAATTAATCTTAATGGTTGTACAGTCGTCTCAAATAAAACTGTGAAGGACCTCGACGTTACTTTGGACACTGATCTCTCTTTTGACGAACATATCAAGACTGTTTCAAGGACAGCTTTTTTCCATCGACGTAACATTGCAAAAATCAGAAACTTTCTGTCCAAAAATGATGCCGAAAAATTAATCCATGCTTTTGTTACTTCTAGGTTAGACTACTGCAATGCTCTACTTTCCGACTGCCTGGATAAAGCACTAAATTAACTTCAGTTAGTGCTAAATTATATTTATTTATTTGATTTATTTCACCTTTATTTAACCAGGTAGGCTAGTTGACAACAAGTTCTCATTTACAACTGCGACCTGGCCAAGATCAAGCAAAGCAGTGCGACACAAACAACAACATAGAGTTACACATGGAATAAATAGGCCATGGTGGCAAAGTAATTACAATATACCAATTAAACACTGGAGTAATTGATGTGCAGAATATGAATGTGCAAGTAGATACTGGGTTGCAAAGGAGCAAGATAAATAAATAAATACAGTATGGGGATGAGGTAGTTGGATGGGCTATGTACAGGTGCAGTGATCTGTGAGCTGCTCTGACAGCTGGTGCTTAAAGCTGGTGAAGGAGATATGAGTCTCCAGCTTCAGAGATTTTTGCAGTTCGTTCCAGTCATTGGCAGCAGAGAACTGGAAGTAAAGGCGGCCAAAGAAGGAATTGGCTTGGGTGGTGACAAGTGAGATATACCTGCTGGAGCACATGCTACGGGTGGGTGCTGCTGTAGCCTACAGCTACAGGCCCCATAGAGTTGCCAGGATAGAGCTTACAGCTACAGGCCCCATAGAGTTGCCAGGAGAGAGCTCACAGCTACAGGCCCCATAGAGTTGCCAGGAGAGAGCTCACAGCTACAGGCCCCATAGAGTTGCCAGGAGAGAGCTCACAGCTACAGGCCCCATAGAGTTGCCGGGATAGAGCTTACAGCTACAGGCCCCATAGAGTTGCCAGGATAGAGCTTACAGCTACAGGCTCCATAGAGTTGCCAGGAGAGAGCTCACAGCTACAGGCCCCATAGAGTTGCCAGGAGAGAGCTCACAGCTACAGGCCCCATAGAGTTGCCAGGAGAGAGCTCACAGCTACAGGCCCCATAGAGTTGCCAGGAGAGAGCTCACAGCTACAGGCCCCATAGAGTTGCCAGGAGAGAGCTCACAGCCACAGGCCCCATAGAGTTTCCAGGATAGAGCTTACAGCTACAGGCCCCATAGAGTTGCCGGGATAGAGCTGTATGTTCTGTTTGTCAGTGTGTCCAAAATTATTGATGGAGTGTCTTGTCCTTTCAATATTGTTAACATGTTTATCATTATGATTGACTCAATCGCTGAGCTTTTGAAACAACAGGACTTTGGCACATATATAGATCAAGGTCGTCTCAGCAGGTGTGTTAAAGTTCAGCTTGAGGACACAGGGGGAGGGGAGGCTCTCTAACACACTTCTTTTCTACAATGTGCATCACTACATTAGAGCTTTTACTCTACTAATATTAGATTGTTTGATTTTCTTGTCATCTGGTGCCCTTTCCACCATAATGAGACCCCACTCTCATTTAGCATGTCTTTTCAATAGAGCTGTGAAACTATCCTCCTGGCCTCCTCACACACACACAATCCTTCACAGATCATCTAACTGCATTCCCATCGCCAGTCTCAGGCAGCTGGCCCATTTCCATCTAATAGTCAGACTAATCGCCAAGGGAGGAATTACCACTAAATTAAGGACTAAACAAATGTTCTAGTTTATTGGAGGCTGTAAATGGATGAGCCAAGCTGAGGCTATCCTCCCTATTGTGTTGTCAATATTTGTTGAATTTTGTGCTGCTCCATACCACTTAAAATAGACTTTATGGGCATTGATCGAGGGAGTTTGATGAAATAGCATATTCTGAGGAAATACACTGTGCTTAAAGTCGTCCTCCATTCTAATTTTCACCTCATTTAAAACCTGATTTACTTAACAAAAGGATGTCCAAGTATGACATAACACAGCACAGGGGGGGGGGTACTCTTTTGTTCTCTCTTGCTTCCCTACCGGTCCTTAAGGAAGGGGTGAGGCCGACGACATCACATCTGACCAGCAGGTCTTATAACCTGGGCACAGGAGGTTGGTGGCACCTTAATTGGGGAGGACAGGGTCATGGTAATGGCTGGAGCGGAAGAGGTGTAATGGTATCAAATACATGGTTTCCATGTGTTTGATGCCATTTCATTCGCTCCATTCCAGCCATTATTATGTGCAGTCTTCCCTTCAGAAGCCTCCTGTGAACTTGGGCAATGCCATGACTGGCGTTTCCCCTAAACCAGTCACCAATGAAATGTTGGGCTATTCATTTCCTAAACAGTCTGGTAAAACCAGACAATGTATAATCAATTATCTAACAAAAGTGTTTACGGTGTTAAACTATTTTCAATTTGCTCCAGTCCACTGAGCATGCTACAGTTTGTGCAGGTTATCCAGCCAAATCAAGCCTGGCTGCAACAGTCCAAATAAAATCGATGCGACATTGATAGATTGATCTTGTGAGGCTAGAGCTCTGGGAGGTCATGAGCAGATGTGACTGGGTAAGAGAGCCACGGGTTGACTGGGTTTACACAGTGTGGGTGTACTGTGACAAGATGTCACCAACAGGACATTTCTTTCATGAAGTTCAGTTTTTGTAAAGGGAAAACCTTCCATTTTTCACTGTCATCCATGCTATTATTTGCAAACTATGACACTTGAAATTAAGGATTATTAATTTACAATGGTATTACTATTGCATGGAATTAAATGGCATGTAAAGTAATGCATGGATGCTCCTCGTCTTCAGAAATGACTGTCAAAAAAGCAAAAAAAAATAACCAGGGCTTTACAATGATGGTGAAATTTGGAAAAGTTTGTGATTAAGTGCGTTAAAACCTTCCTAGAAGTAATGGGTTGAAGGAGGGACGTGTCAGAATGCTGAATTTTGGCACTTTAGCAAGCCTTTATTCATGTGAAAAAATGTCATATAACATGCTTTTAAAATGATATATTGGTGCACGATTTCTACTTAAAATATCAAAGGGACACAAAAGGCACTCTTTCTGTTGAACGACCCTACTTACTTTTTAAAAACGTAATCATTTTCGTTACTATGTAGAATATAAGGCTTCCACAAGAGCCTAACTGCCTTTTATGGGGATTTTTTTTCCATGACATTCCTCAGTCCTTCATCTCCTTCTCCACAGGTCATTGTCAGGTATCTTTTGCTTCAGAATAAGAATATGATTTAAACCTACAGTTGAAGTCAGAAGTTTACATACACCTTAGCCAAATACGTTTAAACTCAGTTTGTCACGACATCCACCGAAGGTGGTTCCTCTCCCTGTTCTGGCGGTGCTCAGAGGTCGGGGTCGTTTCCTTTTCCGTTTGTTTTGTCTTTGGTTCATTCACACCTTGTTTTCATTTGCTTTAATTTCTGTGTGTATATTTACCCCTGTTTACCCGCTTAGGTTTGTGCAGGATTATTTTCTTGTTGCTCGTGGAGGCTTTCCTCAGTGTATTTCGCTATAGTAAGGTGCGTTGTGTTTTTGCGCTTTATGGGAGTACTGTTAGTTCCCATTGTCTTGGGCGTTGTTTTGGGGTATTGTACTGTACAGTTTTTTTTGGACTTGCCCTTATTAAAATATATACGCTACTGACATCTCTGCTCTCCTGCGTTTGACTCCTTACCTACATTCAGTGCGTAATGCAACACAGTTTTTCACAATTCCTGACATTGAATCCTAGTAAAAATCCCTGTTTTAGGTCAGTTATGATCACCACTTTATTTTAAGAATGTGAAATGTCAGAATAATAGAAGAGAGAATGATTTATTTCAGATTTTACTTCTTTCATCGCATTCCCAGTGGGTCAGACGTTTACATACATTCCATTAGTATGTGGTAGCATTGCCTTGGATCAAACGTATTCGGGAGCCTTCCACAAGCTTCCCACAATACGTTTTTGGCACATTCCTCCTGACAGAGCCGGTGTAACTGAGTCAGGTTTGTAGGCCTCCTTGCTCACACATGCTTTTTCAATTCTGCCCACAAATGTTCTAAGGGATTGAGGTCAGGGCTTTGTGATGGCCAATCCAATACCTTGACTTTGTTGTCCTTAAGCCATTTTGCCACAACTTTGGAAGTATGCTTGGGGTCATTGTCCATTTGGAAGACCCAATTGAAACCAAGCTTTAATTTCCTGATGATGTCTTGAGATGTTGCTTCAATACATCCACATAACTTTCCTACCTCATGATGCCATCTATTTTGTGAAGTGCACCAGTCCCTCCTGCAGCAAAGCACTCCCACAACATGATGCTGCCACCCCGTGCTTCATGGTTGGGATGGTGTTCTTCTGCTTGCAAGCATCCTCCTTTTTCCTCCAAGCATAATGATGGTCATCATGGCCAAACAGTTATATTTTTGTTTCATCAGACCAGAGGACATTTCTCCAAAAAACACGATCTTTGTCCCCATGTGCAGATGCAAACCGGAGTCTGGCTTATTTATGGCGGTTTTGAAGCAGTGGATTCTTCCTTGCTAAGCGGCCTTTCAGGTTATGTCGATAAAGGACTCGTTTTACTGTGGATATAAATACTTTTGTACCCGTTTCCTCCAGCATCTTCAAAAGGTCCTTTGCTGTTGTTCTGGGATTGATTTGCACTTTTTACACCAAAGTACGTTCATCTCTAGGAGACAGAATGTGTCTCCTTCCTGAGCGGTATGACGGCTGCGTAGTCCCATGGTGTTTATACTTACTATTGTTTGTACCGATGAAAGTGGTACCTTCAGGCCTTTGGAAATTGCTCCTAATGATGAACCAGACCTTTGGATGTCTACAATTTCTCTTCTGAGGTCTTGGCTGATTTCTTTTGATTTTCCCATGATGTCAAGCAAAAAGGCACTGCATTTGTAGGTAGACCTTGAAATACTTCCACATGTACACCTCCAATTGACTCAAATGATGTCAATTAGCCTATCAGAAGCTAAAGCCATGACATCATTTTCTGGAATTTTCCAAACTGTATAAAGGCACAGTCAACTTAGTGTATGTAAAGGTCTGACCCACTGGAATTGTGATACAGTGAATTTTAAGTTAAATTATCTGTCTGTCAACAATTGTTGAAATAATTACTTGTGTCATGTACAAAGTAGATGCCCTAACCGACTTGCGAAAAATATAGTTTGTTAACAAGAAATGTGTGGAGTGTTTGAAAAACTAGTTTTAACCTCTTCAGTCGACCCTCTACTTTTTTGAACATTTTGTTAAAAATCGCGCAACATTTCAGCGCCCTGCTACTCATGCCAGGAATATAGTACGTTCATATGGTTAGAATGTGTGGATAGGAAACCCTCGGACGTTTTTAAAACTGGTTAAATCACGACTGTGGCTATTACATAACGTGCGTTACATCGGAAAGCGCAGGAAAACCTGATCACAGAAAATGGAAATAAATATCCTTGCGCCACTTCCAGCAATTGTTAACAGTGAGCCGAATTAGATAAGACCGAGCATTCAACTCCCACAGCATCCCCGTGTTGTCGAGAGTCTTGTGAATTTAATCATCTTTGATTCTTGGTTGAACCGAAAGAGGGGCACCGCTTACCTCCGGTCTCCGCCCAGATCATTCCGGAAGAGCTCTCTCCTGAAATTTTTTCCAAGACGACAGCTAATGATATTTACATCACCTACGGATGATTTTTATCGCTTATTAACGTTTACTAATACCTAAAGTAGCATTACAAACGTATTTCGAAGTGTTTTGTGAAAGTTTATCGTCTACTTTTTGAATTTTAAAAAATGACGTTACGTTGTGAAATCGCTGTTTTTTTCATTTATCACACAGTCTACATATAACGATATCTTGGCTTTATATGGCCCGATTTAATCGAAATAAAGACCCAATAGTGTTTATGGGACATCTAGGAGTGCCAACAAAGAAGATGGTGAAAGGTAATGACTGTTTTCTATTTTATTGTGCGGTTTGTGTAACGCCGAAATGCTAATTATTTTGTTTACGTCCCCTGCTGTGCTTTTCTGTTGTAGTGTATTGGTGCATGCTATCAGATAATAGCTTCTCATGCTGTCGCCGAAAAGCATTTTAAAAATCGGACTTGTTGCCTGGATTCACAACGAGTGTAGCTTTAATTTGATACCCTGCATGTGTATTTTAATGAACTTTTGAGTTTTAACTAATACTATTAGCATTTAGCGTAGCGCATTTGCATTTCCAGAGCTCTAGTTGGGACGCAAGCGTCCCAAGTAGAGGCAACAGGTTAATGACTTCCACTCCAACCTTTAATGACCCAGAAATTGTCCATATGTACAAAAAGCTTTTGTGTACAAATGTGTTTACATCCCTGTTAGTGAGCAATTCTCCTTTGCCAAGATAATCCATCCACCAGACAGGTGTGGCATATCAAGAAGCTGATTAAACAGCATGATCATTTCACAGGTGCACTTTGTGCTGGAGACAGTAAAATGCTATTCTAATATGTGTAGTTTTGTCACACAACACAATGCCACAAATGTCTGAAGTTTTGTGGGAGCATGCAATTGGCACGCTTACTGTAGGAATGTCCACCGGAGCTGTTGCCAGAGAATTTAGTGTTAATTTCTCCACCATAAAACACCTCCAACGTCATTTTAGATACGTTGTTTTAGAAAATTTGGCGGTACATCCAGTTGGCCTCACAACCGCAGACCACAACATTTTGGTAGGCTATTTGTTAATAAACTTGTCTCTAATTAAATGCAGCTTCTCATCTGTCATTACTTGTTGCCCTAGAAGACTAAATAAACCCTTGCTCATCAGATACGATGTTATAGCCTAGCCCACATCGATGGAATGAAAAAGGGGGCATATTATACGAACGTCTAGCAACCCAAAGGCATGGAGTTCGAATCTCATCAACGCAAACATCTAGCAACCCAATGGTTTCAAGTTCCAATCTCATCACAGACAACTTTAGCAACTACCTACTACTTTTTAGCTATTTTGCAACTACTGTTAGCTAACACTTCCCCTAATGTGAACATCTAGAAACTCAAAGTGTGCGTGTTCCAATCTCATCACTGACAACTTTAGCATTTTAGCAACTACTTACTACTTTTTAGCTGCTTTTCAAATTTGTAACATATAATACAAATTGTAATTCTTAATAGGATAAACATATCAAATGAAATGGATGACATCCACAAATTAATACATACAATAAGAAATGTAACATGTCATACTAATTGGAGAATGTCAGATTTACGTACAGAATGATACGAAATAATCTGAGACAAGGTTGCTTTTGACTGTTGAATTTGTATAGTGCCTTACAGTCATAACATATACCATTGTTCTGGCACGCCCTTCTCTTCATTTTCAACTCTCCATTTTGTAGCATTTCTCTTATTGAATTAAACTCGGACATTTTCCTTTTTGCATCATTGGATGGACATTAACTATTTGTGCCCAAGTTCCCAAAAGCATTTGGCAATTACTGTGCATTTGGCGATTGCCAACAGTTACGCCCTAAAACTTGAGTTTAAGCACTAATGCCAGATAAAAAATAAAGGCGAAAAAAATGAAAGCCCTAGACATGAATTGCACAAGAATGATAAAAAAAATTTTTTTTTAAATGTATGCATTGTTTTCTCTTTATTTAACCCGCACAGTCAAAACCCAGTGGTGCCTTATCGCTATTATAAACTGGTTACCTACGTAATTAGAGCAGTAAAAAATAAATGTTTTTTCATACCCGTGGTATACGGTCTGATATACCACAGTTGTCAGCCACTCAGCATTCAGGGCTCGAACCACGCAGTTTATAATTATAACTAAACATTGTTCTATCGTGATGGAGAATCTGGGGCAAATTACAGTATTTTCAACCTAAATTTAGTTTCCCCGTCAAAACGAACGAAGACGCTCAGGCGTCTTTTTAGATATTTTCTAACCCTGCTAAATTAGGTTAGCCAATAGCAAATGACAAAATATATAAAGAATAACAGCGCCATTTGGCGGCTGCAGGGCTACTATGTCACTAGCCGCTACTGGAGCTAGACGTCAGCACAGCTTGAGGCTAGATCAAACTGTCAACTCTTCAGACTGGAGCAAGGGGAGCTGGCAGGATAGATGTATTTCGTTGTTGTTTTTACGAAAAATGTGCTTCGTGCAAAATAATGTGATATTACTGTTTGCATGATCGAACCCTATCATCACGTCGACAAGGAACATAAATAATGTATTCGTTTTCTACACGGAAGTATTTTTTTGCAACACCAACATCTACATATGTCGATAACTGCAAGTGTTTTGGGCATTATGTGTTTACCATTTATTTGTCCACATGTTATAATCTTATTGTCGGGGTATTAAAGAGAACATGTGCCCAGTGATTATACGTTTGCTTGTGGACGAGCCATACAGTATTTCATTAGATATCTGATCCACTCTAACAATATTTGGGTATAGGGGTCTTTGTTTCTTGCTCTTACCGCACTCGCTCCCTGAAAACCTCTGTCTTTCAAATTTAATTCACTGACATATCACAGGTGAGGAATTATATGGAAAATTGTGGTTTTAATAGAAGTCTTGTGTATTCATTAGAGTTAACAGGTGGAAAATGTTTTGCAGGTAGGCAGCCCCCAGCTAACTAAGTGTATGGTTATAACATTAGTGGGTTTCAGACCAGATGGATTGTGCACTGTACCATTTTGATTGGGTCTAACAATTGTCTCTATTTCCACAGCACTAGTCTATGGCAGAACTGTGGTCAGCTATCTCTGCTGCTTTGCCTGTGACAGAGGCAGATTTTCCACTTGACTTCAGTGAAAAAGTTGAGCCCAGTGTGGTGGATGTGCTGAAACGTTGCAGGCAGCAGCTGTACACCGGGAGCGGTCGATGGAGGCAAAACGCTCAGATAATCTTGGCCTTTTCCTGGGAGAAGCTCAACACAGGAACATGGCGTGATGTGGACAAGGAGTGGAGGTGTTTGTATTCATATGGCTGCCTGTTCAAAGTAGCTGCCCTATGCCGTGATGATGCCTCATCAGCTACAGTGCAGGAGGCCATACGGACATGTGACTTGGGCCTGCTCATGGGGGCAGCCATCATGGACAAAATTTCACAGATCCTGCAAAATGATATCGGGAAGAGGGACTCCAATGAGTAGAATCCCAGTGAAGGAGTTAGTGCCAAGGTGGATTTCATATCTTATACTGTGTATGTTGTGGCCTGTTGCTTTCTAACCAGTCAATGTGAGCCTGTGTCATATCCCTTTTGTTCTTTCTCATAATTTTCTTAAAGGCTACTAGGCTATTTTATTTAGCTTTGCATATTGCTTGTTCTTCAAGTCAAACTGTGTGTTATTTTATGCTATGTTAAATTCTATTTTCTCAACAGAAAATGAAGGTTGACTGTGTCAGTGGTCAAGCAGGTTCTGGCAATACCAAGGATACACTGTCCATCATTGGAGAGTTTCAAGAAAGATTACTTGGATCCCCAAAAGCCAGTCATATTAGAGGGTATCATAGATCACTGGCCAGCCTTCAAAAATCACCCTTGGAGGTACCTTTTTCTTTATTTTGTGTCCTTCTCTAGTCCCTTGCCCTTACCTTCTCATAGTCCCCTAGACACCTCTGTTGATTTTGTTTTTTCCCTTTGCAAAGCATAGAATACCTGCAAACTGTTGCTGGTTGTCGGACTGTACCTGTTGAAGTGGGCTCAAGATATACTGATGAGGAATGGTCACAGACACTCCTTACGGTCAATGAATTCATCGATCGCTATATTGTTGTGAAAGTAAGTACTTCCTCATGAAAAATTTTACCCCAAGAATTAGCCAAGGATAGATGCTCTTCACTCAATGCCTATTCCCGCTCTCTCTCTCACTTTAGGACGCATGAAGTTTGGGATATCTTGCTCAGCACCAGCTATTTGATCAGGTTGGTCATTTCACTGTTCTGTTCTTTTACATAACACATTTGTGTGAGGATGTCAGTGTTGATATATACTGAACAAAAATATAAACACAACACGTAAAGCGATGGTTTCATGAGCTGAAATACAATATCCCAGAAATGTTTCACATGCACAAAGAACATATTTCTCTCAAATGTTGTGCAGCAATTTGTTTACATCCCTCTTAGTTATTAGTTATACTTTGCCAATATAATCCATCCACTTGACAGATGTGGCATATCAAGAAGCTTATTAAACAGCATAATCATTACACAGGTGCACCTTGTGCTGGGGACAAAGGGTCACTCTAAAATGTGCAGGTTTGTCATACAACACAATGCCGCCGATGTCTCACGTTTTGAGGAAACATGCAATTGGCATGCTGAATGCGGGTATGTCCACCAGAGCTGTTGCCAGATAATTTAATGTTAATTTCTGTACCATTAGCCGCCTCCAACGTCGTTTTAGACTTTGTGATACCGGCCACCAGGACAGCTGATGAAACTGAAGAGTGTTTGTCTGGAATAAATCCCTTTAGTGGGGAAAAACTGGCTAGCTGGGCCTTGCGCCCCTGCCAGTCATGTGAAATCCATAGATTAGGGCCTAATGAATTTTTCAATTGACTGATTTCCTTCCTTATATGATCTGTAACTTAGTAAAATCTTTGAAATTGTTGTGGTTATTTTTGTTCACTATAAGACTAAAATACAACAAATGTATATTTTACTGGAAATGTAGGATACATGCTTCTATAATGCTTGCCTCCATTTTTGTATTGTACAAATGACATTTAAAGCATACAAGTTTTTCAGTTACAAAAACACTTTTGTTCAATGTACTCTTCTCCAAGGTCGCCAAGCTTAAAGATGACATCCATATCCCTGACTACTGTTGTCTTGGTGATGAAGATGACATCACAATCAATGCTTGGTTTGGGCCAGGAGGTACAGTGTCCCCCCCTTCATCAAGATCCTCAACACAACTTCCTGGCTCAGGTGAGTCTAACACATCCAGCAAGTAGGATCAGACTCAAAGCAATTTGGACCCTGCCAGAGATATGTGTGATACTGTATTTTGGCAATCATAATTTGGTGACTGCATGGTCCCCTATTTTGTAACAAGTGGTTGGGAGAAAGTACATTCGACTGTATTCCCCTGACACCGAGAAACTCTACCCTCACCAATTGCAGCTCCTACACAACACTAGTCAGGTTAAAATTCCATTTGAAATCTCTCCATGCACCAGGTCTATGATCTTAAAAACAATCTAGCATATAAATGATCTACCTAAACTGTTAGTGCTGCACACTTTGAATGGGAGAAATTAGTCAAGTGTTTGCCATTTAAACACAAAGCTTTCTTTAATGCAGGTGGAGGTGGAAAGTCCAGACGTGGTGCGATTCCCAGAGTTTGTGAAGGCTCCCTACCTAGAGTGTGTGTTGCAGCCTGGGGAGGTATTGTTCATCCCAGTCAAGCACTGGCATTACGTGCGTTCTTTGGAGCTCAGCTTTTCTGTGAGCTTCTGGTGGTCATGACCCATGATGAGGGATCCAGATTCAGGTTGTTTTTAGTCAGAATTTTGGTTATTGCAGTGGTCTTGTAAAATGCAAGTCCTGTGCTCACGTATGTTGTGACTTAGGTCTGAATGTTATTTTCTTCTTAAACAATCATTAACATGTCTGTCCTTTCATTGCTTCAGCCGTCTTAGCCTCGCCCACCAAATGGCTTTAAAAACACCTTATTCTATAAACAAATTCATGGTCAAGTGACAATGGTAATTCAAAAAGGAATACGGTTGGAAACAAGTCTCAATTTACATAGTTCACAACGGTGATTCATGTTGAAGAATTATGGGAAATTTGCTGAACTCAATTAACTTGAGTAGAGGACAATAGCCTATCACTATGGCTATTTTACATAATTAAAAGTATCCCACCTCATATCCATGACAAAGGAAAGCCAGTTGTGTTCAATCTATCAACACTTGAATGTGATTATGGCACACATTGAATGCCAAGCTACCTGCATGATTGGCACTTGCTTCTACTCATTACTAAATTAAATGAAGGAGCAGTTAGTGTATGCTCATTTCCTACTGCATATAAAATATGGAGTTGTTACCCATTTAATCTGATAGGGTATGCTTTTTCAAATTAGCATATTTAATTGTTCCCAAATTATTCCTGCAGATACTCAAAGATGAGGTAATGTCCATAATGTATTCAAATAAGGCAGTACTATTCTAATTTAACATCCTAATGAACCACAGGCACAAATTATGGACAAACATCTTTCCATTTAAACTGCCTGAAAGAATGATTGAAGTAGTTGCCACACTTCCCAGAATTGCTCCCCTAGAAAGTAACTTAATAAAATTGAGATAATCAAGTTAAGAGTGGAGCTCACAGGAGACATTGCACTGAAAGTTCTGACAGCTATACATACATCCGTGAGGTTATGACCTCCTGGTCCTCCGGGTCTGAGCTGTAGACCGAGGAGTGGGGGTGGGGGCCGTGTTCTCTTTGGCTGCTGACTGAGTCTCACTCTGAGAGGACGGAGGTCTATACACATCTATAGAGAAGGGAAAATGAAATTATATGAATGACTAGATAGGTAAATATGTTTTTTCTTCGTCTTGAGTCGAAACAGATGAAAGTGATATGTATACACAGACCATTATACAAACTATGGTAGATTGTATAGACTATCATGGTACCACTTGTGTTGCAATTCTTTGATCAGCGCAACATTATTACCTGGGATCTCATGTGGCCAGAAGTCCTCACAGGCAGGGCATCGTGGATCAGTCCTTCCTTTGAAGTATCTGGCGACACAAGGGGTGTGGATTTTGATGCCACATGTAGGATTTTCACACATCTGGCACTGAGAGGTAAAAAGACCAGATTATTACAAAAATGATGCATGAAACCAAATGCATTGCCTAGAAAGCCAGGCTATATCAGTGGTGTCAATCCCATTTAAATTCAGGCAACATATTTTGAGTAGCAACTACACCATTCATGAGAAGCATATCCAACAAAACAGACATTAGACATGCAACATTAGACATGCAACATTAAACATTCTACCTTCTAGCAAGTTTGAACAGAGAGCAGAGGACTGAGAAAAGTGAGTTTGGGAATCTGACAAAAAAGCAGATGTTACACCAATATGGATTTGACATGGGGTCCAATTTAGTTAGCAGGAGGAATACATAAGATGCAACTTATTTACTGCAATTTAAATTTAAATTGTATCACTTTACCTGCAAGGCCACATTGTGACAGATATGGCAGACCTTGACCTGGTCTTGATACAACATCCGAATATATTGCTCCATCTCCATTATACATCGAGTGGAGAGAGAGTAGTCTCCATTTTTCTGAAGAAAAGACAAACACAGATTGCAAGTCAATCAGTGGCTCAAGAAGCAATAACTGCATGCATAGAATCTGTCTTCAGAGACAGCACCTCATTCAGCCACTTATCCTGAACAAGCCTGTTCAGTACATGTTCCGTTTCTCTTTTCTTTAGCTTCTTTGTCTGGAGGCTGTCGGCACAGTTAAGAATGTCCGTGGAAGAGGCGGTTCCATTGTCAGAGTCCACAATTAGGTCCATCTAAAAAACAGATACAAAAATAAGAACATGCCAGTTATTACAGAGATATTCAAATTTTATTTCATTCTTAAGTCTTATTGTCAGTCATTTACAATTGACTAAAAACAGCATACTCACTGTTTTTCGAAATAATTCCAACTCGTTGTCTGCATAATCAGTTGACATCCTGGTCACATCAGTTTCAGCCATGTTCACCTGGACAGGAGAAGATGTCAACAGGGAAAATTAGAGCAGTTCATGATGGTAGTAGTAAAAGAGCTTTGTGAATGAATTTGATTAGTGTCACTGACCAAAGCATGGTACTGAAGACCATCCTCTTCAGACATCCCTTTTCTGATCTGCATGAACATGGGCTGCAGCTGGGCATTGATAACCTCGATGAATTCATCGAGTTTATCATGAGCATAGTGTGCTGTATAAAAAGGGGTACATGTGAATGGCCCTCAACAAAAATATTTTTGGCCAGTTTCTCAGACCTAGATTAAGCCTATTCCTGGACTTAAAGGCACTTACAATATAGAATCTCTATTGTGTCTAGAAAACTGGACCTTTGAGTTTAAGGGTTTACCATACAGAAAATTAAGAGTAGAGGACTGGGGGCAAAAATAGTACGCAGCTATGCTGTTCTTACCACCGTGTGTCTCACAGCAATGCCGGTGGAGAGCCCTTGCCTTGGCACCATCAATGATCCCATTGACCATCATAGTTTGCAGGAACCTTTTATGGCTTTCTCCCAGTGGTCGAGACATGGTGCAAGGAAAGCCCTAGAAAACATTCAACAACGATTTTGGATAAGCAGTACTTGAGGGTGTGAGATTCCATTGGACCCCACACAATGTGGTTGACCAATAATTGCTAGTGCTTGGGCACACACATCGACAAGCCAATTTGCCTCTTTGCATTACAGGCTGACGTTAGCTCACAGATGAAAGTGGTTAGCTACACTGAACAAAAATATAAACGCAACATGCAAAGTGTCGGTCCCATGTTTCATGAGCTGAAATAAAATATCCCAGAAATGTTCCATACGCACAAAGCTTATTTCTCTCAAATGTTGTGCCGAAACTTGTTCACATCCCTGTTAGTGAGCATTTCTCCTTTGCCAAGACAATCCAACTGACAAGTGTGACATCAAGAAGCGGATTAAACAGCATGATCATTACACAGGTGCACCTTGTGCTGGGGACAATAATATACCGTTCTAAAATATGTCGTTTGTCAGAACACAATGCCACAGATGTCTCAAGTTCTGAGGGAGCGTGCAATTGGGATCCTGACTGCCGGAATGTCCACCTGAGCTTTTGCCAAAGAATGTAAATGTTAATTTGTGTACCATAAGCCACTTCCAACATCGTTTTAGAGAATTTGGCATTACGGCCAACCGGCCTTACAACTGCAGACCACGTGTACGGCATCGTGTGGGCGAGCTGTCAACGTTATGAACAGAGTGCTCCATTGTGGGTTATGGTATGCACAGGCATAAGCTACTGACAACAAACACAATTGGATTTTTATCAATGGCAATTTGAATGCACAGAGATACAGTGATGAGATCCTGAGGCCCATTGTCATGCCATTCATCCATTGCCTCATGTTTCATCGTGATAACGCACAGCCCCATGTCGCAAGAATCTGTATTTCTGGAAGCTGGAAATGTCCCAGTTCATCCATGGCCTGCATACTCACCAGACATGTCACCTGTTGAGCATGTTTGGGATGCTCAGGATAGACATCTACAACAGCGTGTTCCAGTTCCCGCCAATATCCAACAACTTCGCACAGCCATTGAAGAGTGGGACAACATTCCACAATCAACAGCCTGATTAACTTTATGCGAAGATGATGTGTCACACTGCATGAGGCAAATGGTGGTCACACCAGATACTGACCGGTTTTCTGATCCACGCCAAAAGATGCACGTCTATTCCCAGTCATGTGAAATCCATTAGATTAGGGCCTAATGAATATATTTCAATTGACTGATTTCCTTATATGAAGTGTAATTCAGTCAAATATTTATATTTTTGTTCAATATAGTTATCTCTAGCTGTCAAACAATAATGTTAGCTAGCTCGCTCAGGGTTTGTGTGTAGCTCTCAGGTAGTAATAGACAACGCAACTCACACAAACACCTCATACACACGCAGACTCCTGTACTCACACTGGCTGTACAAAATATTAGGAACACCTTTAACAAGGGATCATAGCTTCCACCTGGATTCACCTGGCCAGTCTATGTAATGGAAAGAGCAGGTGTTCCTAATGTTCTGTACACTCAGTTGTGTATATAGATCTCACACACACACACACCGATACTCACAAACACATCAAACGTTGCGAGAAGGAGGTAGCTGGAACGCAATATGGTGACCGGAGTATGGGAGAGTGGGTGTGTCGAAAGGAAAGGAGTGGGCGTGTGGAAAGCACTCTGCTATAGGTTACACCAAAGACAGAAGAGCATGGTTTAGAAACTCTGTTGTCAGACAGTTTTAATTGAGCAGTGTCGTTTATTTATTTTTTGTTTCTTACTACGCCACTACCGTACATTTGAGCTACAGTACCGTGAGAGTTTGGACTTTTGTTTTGAAGCCAGAGGATGAGTCGTGAGTCGGATTTCACTGTTTTAAACAAATAATTTTACATTCAGTTAAACTGAAGACAGTTTATTTTTATTTTTATGATTGATGATGGGTGTACTGTTGCTTCATGGGTTGTATGTGTGTACTTACTGTGACTATCACCCTGATATTGGCTACTAGGTAGCTACTTCCCATGCCGTTGCCGGACAGTAGTGCTTGTTAAGCAGGAGCGAAGGGCACTGTGTCCCGGTGTTGTTGCCGTTCATGCCCTTCCTATTGAGTAGTAGACTATGTATGTATCAAGATGACATCTAGATGGTTATCAATGTCCACTTTGTTAGGTTACAGCCTTATTACAAAATAGATTAAATACACCCAATAACCCCATAATGACAAAGCAAAAACAGGTCTAGAAATTTTTGCTAATTAAATTTTTAAAATAACTGAAATCACATTTACATAAGTATTCAGACCCTTTTCTCAGTACTTTGTTGAAACAACTTTGGCAGCGATTACAGCATCAAATCAAATTGTATTTGTCACATGCGCCGAATACAACATGTGTGACGCTTGGCATTCAGGCCAAAGAGTTCAATCTTGGTTTCATCAGCCCAGGGAATGTTTCTCATGGTCTGAGTGTCTTTAGGTGCCTTTTGGCGAACTCTAAGCAGGCTGTGGTAGGCCTTTTACTGAGGAGTGGCTTCCACCTGATTGGTGAAGTGCTGCAGAGATGGTTGTCCTTCTGGAAGGTTCTCCCATCTCCACAGAGGAACTCTAGCGCTGTCTCAGAGTGGCCATCGGTTTCTTGTTCACCTCCCTGACCAAGGCCCTTCTCCCCCGATTGCTCAGAAACATCTCAAGGATGATCAAAGGAAACAGGATGCACCTACGATCAATTTCACATCTCATAGCAAAGGGTCTGAATATTTGTTTTTTTATTTTTAATACATTTGCTCAAATTTCTAAAACCCTGTTTTTGATTTGTCAATATGACGTATTGTATGTCGATTGCTGAGGATTTGTATTTATTTAATCCATTTTAGAATAAGGCTGTAAAGTAACAAAATGTGGAAAAAGTCAAGGGGTCTGAATACTTTCCGAAGGCACTGAATGCATAGATTGCATATTGATTACAAAGACCACAATAACATGCGCACCTATATCCATGACAAACCCTGGATAAGATGCTTGGGATAAGCTGATTTTAGATGGGATACTGTGGCATGTAAACATCTTATCCCGTTTACTGTTGTTTTTTGCAGCTCAGTTTTGCATATCATGGGTGTTGTGTATGGGGTCAATTTCACGCCATATGTATTGAATTCAAAATAAAAAATGAAAATGAAAAATAAAGTTGAGAATGTAAACATATTTTTGAGGACGGGTGAAATAATGGATGTTAAAATCAAAAACCAAACAATTGAAAGCAAAATGTATAGAATTGTAGAGCCAGTGACACATCAAATCATTGATTTGGTTAAGACGAACCGTCACTCCAAAACTAGCGGACCAATGGAGACTCATTGTCTATGCCTCCCTCTAAACCCCGCCCTTCATGGAAAAATAATGCCAAAACTCGCAATTGAAAAGACTGGCAGTGAAAGCAAAGAAACAGACATTGAAAGCAAAGGTACGAGTAGCTTAACAAAAAGGTAGTACATGCAGGCAAGAGTGTAGGCAAAATGTATTCAATAGGATTGGTTGCTGGGAAATTTTAACAAAGATTTTTGCATTCGTTTTCAAATTTTAAAAAATATCATTTGTCAGAGTTTTGCTCTCGCGGTAAAATTATTTGCTTACAAGTTTTGGGGTTTTGCGTTTGACATCTTATTTTTGTTTAGAATTCTATACATTTTGCTTTCAATTGTTTGGTTTTTGATTTCAACACCCATCCCCGAAAATAGGTTTACATTCTCTACTTTATTTTTCATGTTCATGATTTATTTAATTTTAATTCAATACATATGGCGTGAAATTGACCCCATAGTTTTGTGACGTTTTCATCTGATTGTCAAACAAATCACTTCAAAAAGCACCCTACCTGCACAGTTCCATCCACCATAATAATTCTATTTAGCTGACACATTAAAATACTGTCTGCTTGCATAACAATGTCAAAGAAATCACATTACACATGCATTGCTATTTTCTCAAGAGATGCTTCAAGAAATAAATCATTTGTCCACTCCTGTTCCCTAGACAAAATAAAAATGTGTTTTTCCATCTTAAGAAATTCATAATTCTGCCTGAGTTATAATATATTAAGCTCTAGTACATGTGAGAGGTTGTAGGCATACAGTCAGTGTCCATATCAGTTACAATTCCATTTAATTCTTATGAATTTAAAGGAGGAATATTCATGGTTACAGGGATACTCTTGAGCGGGATATCAAAGGTGCATGTAAAGAGCTTATCCAGAATAATACTGGGATATGAGCTACTATCCGGAATACTGTGTGCATATAAACATGGTTATATTGGGGTTGTTAGTAGGCATGCGCGATATATCGGTAAACATATCGGAATCGGACGATATTAGCTAAAAATGCCAACATAGGTATCGGCCCGATGTCTTGTTCAACGCCGATGTTAAAAAACGATGTCAAAGCTACCGTGCATACCTATAGTAGGTACTATGAGGTTTCTGTGTTATGCAACTATAGCCCATTACCATATATATAATTGAATATTATCTGCTGTTGGCTTGTGTGGATCTATGTATGTGTTATGCAACATAGCTGACTTGAAACATTGTTAACAGTTTCAGGGCCATGGCCCTTTCTCGTGATGGAAAACTACAGAAGACAGGAACTGTGCAATGAGTTGGGGAGGGGGGCACATTCAGAGCATGGGGTTGCAGAACAAGCGGTCTTTTGTTAGAGAACAGGAGCCAGGTGCGAGATAACGGTATCGAGCATGAGCGCATGGCTGTTCTTCACAGCAACCGTTACATCTATCAACAGAAGCGACAAGAGGCGGGGACCCGCCTGAGCGCCTGCAATAGGCTGAGCAAGTTTAAACCACGCCCAGTCTCTACTCTGACAGGCCGGCTCGGAAGCCGGAACTACTGTCATCAGGGTATATTATAATATCTTTGTCAGGAACAAGTCAGTTCTCTGTTTTTGCCCTGCGAGGTGGGACGAAAATTGCATGTACCACTTATTGCTTAGCTAATAAAAAAATACATAGTATTACAATCGGTGACTCATTGCCATATTTATCCTGATACCAGATTCCAATTGACGCAATTCTAACAGTACATGACGTAATGACGCCAACTAAAATGTTGCGCTACACGTGCAACACAGCATTCCTAACCTAGCCCACAATGTCTGTTGTGTGGATCAAGCAGTCATTTGAAAGAGTAAAAAACATTTCAGCGAGACGACTCAAAGGCGAAATCCATTAAATCCAAGATAATGGAATTCATTGCCCTTGACAATCAACCGCTCTGTCGTGGGTGATGTTGACTTTTGCCGACTGGTCGAGCACCAGTACACACTACCAAGTGCGCTATTTTTCAGATGTTGCCCTCCAGAAGTTACACAATAATAGCATCACTGCTATTAGCTTCACAACATACAGAATATGGAATGTTGTTTGGGTCTGTGTGTGTCAAAGAAAAGACACAGTAGCACTGTCAAAGCTGTACAAAAAAGTCTGCAATCAAGCAAACACCGGCCACGAACGATGTGTTTACAATACCGCGTTGGTAATAAAGCATAATTTGTTTGACCGAAACTTCTGGTGTAGCTAGATTTAGCTTGGTACCTAGCTAGCACCAATACAACCAGCCTGAAAACAATGACCAGTAGAAACTGCAGTCATTTTCATTATTCTTAGCAATGATTTGGGAATCCTTGTAAGTAATAGCTAGGTTTCCACTTGTTGTCTGCCTATTGAAATTGAACCTCAGTTCATGAAAATAAATAGCTAGCCAGCTTCTTAACACTGTTGCCCACAGCTAACGTTATAAGCAGCCAGCTAGCTTCATCTGGCTAGTGAGGCTAGCCACAATAAGGATTGGGCACAATAGTGGAATTTGAAGTATGCCTTCAAAATAAAAGTATGTCATTGACAGTGATGCAAATTAATATAAATAGTAGAATTATGCCATACTTTTATTTTGAAAGCCAACCGCAAAATCCACTATTGTGGCTAATCCTTATTGTGGTCGGAACTAGAAGCACAAGCATTTCGCTACACTCGCATTAACATCTGCTAACCATGTGAATGTGACAAATACATTTTATTTGGATCATTAATTGTTAGCCAACTGTCTGGAGATGTTCTGAAATGAGTGATTTCTTATTTTTCATTATTTGTGTAAAGTTAGTGGTTTGACATTTTTTGTTTGACGGTTAGGCGCTAGTAACACAAGCATTTCGCTGCATCCACGATAACATCTGCTACTGTGTAAGGCAACGCGACCAATAAACTTTGATTTGGCTAGTCAGTTATTGTTAGGCAACCAACAGTAACAACATGTCAGCAAATGTTCCGGACAAAATAGACCAGCACAGCGTATAGCAAAAACAATATATATATAATACAAGACATATATTAAACTTCAAACAACAGCATCCCCACTCACCAGGCAAGTCAGTCGTTGCTCTGTTTTGTTAATGATGGTTCCTTTTACTTCTGTAAAAAGTTAGCTAGCTAGCCTTTGTTTACGCGGGTTGTACGTGAGGCATGCACGAGTCTACCTCTTCCTCTGTAGTTAAGTTTACGGTGTTTCTGGAAAACCATCTTGAAGCCAAGGTGCTACCGCCCCCAAGCGGACTGGTAGACCAAAAGCGTCTCAAGCAAAAAGGCAAACATAGTACAGTAGCTATGGTTTAGATTGGAAACTATGTGGCTCGGTGTTCCCTGTCTTTATCTGAAACCGGACTTCCCGGGAATAGATCAAGTTGCAAAAAGATTGCAATATTATTAAGATGTCATTGATGGAATTCGAAGTTGGTAATCAACCATAAAACAAAAACAAAGCGTACGTGCGTGCGACATGGTCATATAAGGAAGGGGGGCGAACTTCCCATGAAAGGTGTGTCCTATTGGATTTGTAATTTCCAGTAAGCAATTCGTAGTTGTCAAAACAGCAACTCTTTCTATTTGTGTAAAGTGACAAATGATTGTTACCACTGTAGATCGTATGAAGACTATATACTGTTTTATAGATTCATTGTTTTTTCTTTGTTATTTAAAAAAAAAATGAGTACTTCCTCAAAATTATAATATATCATTGTGTGGGTGAGTGACTTTCGATTTGCTATATCTCTATGTAATCAAGGGAATCTAGTGGGAAAGTTAGGTCTATTAACAAAAGCAACAACTGCAGACCCACAAAAAACCGTATTACTGAATTAAATAGTCACTTCTTCACATTTAGCCTACGTGTAGCCTATTTTAATGTGCAGGAATTTAACCACTAACATGAAACATTTTCTCTTTCCGATTTCAGATTGAATTATACTGTGTGGTTTACTCTAAAGTATTCAGCAACAATGTTTCTATTGATTATTATATTCACAAACTTTGGGACTTTGATAGCTGATGATGGTAAGCAGTCTTTTGTATTATAGCCTATAAACATGTAAGTAGATTTAACCGCAGTATTTTTGCCTGATCGTGGTTAACATTTGACAAGCTTTTTGTTTGTTAATTACTTGTAGCAATGAGTGACGGAAATCTTCAATGCTTCAACGATTATGACAAAAGTATGGTTTGTCATTTTACAACTGACAAGTCTAAGTGTGCTGAATACTACATGACATTGGAATTATTGGGCTCGCAAAATAAGTACGTTTATGATTGTTTAAGTTTTTCTATTGTCAATGTTAATCTCACCAAGAAGTCCTATTTAATTTCAAATCTGCATTAATATTCAACTTATTTCCCAGAGGCCAGAATGATTGTACTTTCAAGGAAAAGGAGAGGTCCAATGATGTTTTCAAATGTGGATGCTCTATTGATCCAATGGTCCTTGTTATTGGGGAGGAGTTTAATGCAACACTTTGGAATTCTGGGAAGCGTCTAAATTCCAAAATCCTCTGTATCAAATGCAGCAGTGAGTTGCATCTACATATGCAGTTTGCTATTTGAAAATGAATTACTGTTATAAAGAATATTGCATGAAATGAAACCATTGTTTAATTGATTGATATGTCAAACCATCCCTGTCATTGCCCTATACAGTAAAACCCAAAACCCCCACCGTCCAAAAGGTGAAACCAACAGAAAATGGGAATTTCCTGGTCAAATGGAAGACAAACTACCCTGATGATGCACCGTTTTCTCAGGACTTGATGGCCGAATTGAGCTACAGAAAGAAAGGAGAAACAGATGAGGTAAAGGAGGGTGATATACAGCATTCCCCCGTTCGCTGTCACATCACAATGACAACATTCCCTCTAGCCCTTTCCTTTGTTCCGACAGGTGTCCAAAAATGACTCAACAACTTCCCATGAATTACTTGGCAGAGACTTGGAGCCAAACACCATTTATGCTCTGAAGGTCAGAACTTATACTGACAGGAACGGCCGTTTCAGTGACTGGAGTGAAGAGTTGGAATTCACCAACCGTAAGTGACTAAATTAGATTTATCATCCATGGGTTTTCAAACCTTAATTTCACTTTCACCTTGTAGCTCATTGTATATTCTTCTCTGCTCCACAGCTGCATCATCTCGGAAAGTACTCCAGATTGCCATTGTTTTCAGTTGCATTGCTGTTATCATCATCACAAGTGCTTTATTTTGGTGCAGTGTTAGGTAAGTTGTCCTGACATGTCTGTAGGTGACAGTATGTCTGTTTCCACAAACATTTGTTATCATACAGCTTCATATGGGCCCTATAGGCTTTCAAATCGTTCTATTTCCCCCCTCTGCAGACTCAAAACCAAGTGGTGGGATAATATTCCTAAATGTTCAAACCCAGACCTTTTGTATATGGTTCCAGGAGTGCCTAAGGTGAGCCTCCATCTCCAATTATAAACTGTGTGGTTTGAGCCCTGAATTCTGATTGTCTGAAAGCCATAGAATATCCGACCATATACAATGGATATGACACAATAAAACATTTTTTTTTTAGAATAGTTACATTCATAACTAGTTTAGAATAGCAATAAAGCACCTCAGTGGTTTGTGCTATATGGCCAATATACCACAGCTAAGGGCTTTGTCCAGTCACTCCGCGTTGCGTTGTGCAGAAGAAAAGCCCTTAGCCGTGGTATATTGGCCGTTTATTTATTTATTAAACCTTGGCCATTTATTTATTTCTTAAGACTTATTGCTTAAATAGTCTATGTTTAAATAAACTGTAAGCCTTCATTACTTTCATACTGCAATTCCTTCCATTTGTGTATTTGCATTTAGTGATGTTTGTTCTCCACCACAGGTATTGTCTCCTCCCAAAATACCTTTATCCTCCATCTATGTTGATTCTTCAAAAATGGACACTGAAGGAAAAACAAGGTGAGCTTATAGATGCACTATAAACATAGCAAAATGAAAAGGTGTCTTCGGGTTCAGTCCTATTCGCGTGGGCAGTCAAGTCCTTGTAATGGAAATAAGCTTTAATTCATTGAAAGTTGCCCGCTTGTCTTTTCCCTACAGGACAAACCCCTCAATAGTAGATGGGAGCAGTGGAAGAGGTAGTGGCTCAGAGCTTGACTCATCATCTTCCCTGGGTTATGCCCACACATGTCCCATGAGCCCTGAACCTAGTAATGTGCAGATCATTAGCCATCTTCAAGAGGCCCTGAGCAAAGTCTTTCCCAGCCTTGTTCCTTTGGACGAGAATCCTCAGTCATTGCTCTTAGCCCCTCCTATGACAGATGATGGTACACAAATGAACTGCCCTGAGCCAAATAGAGACATTGGTGTGTGTTCATCTGACTACAATCCTCTTCATTTCATGAGTGAGTCTGGAGGCTCTTGTGGGTCGTCTTGTTACAACAATATTACCTACTCCCCCTCAGTGCCCCTCAACTCCATTCAAGAGTTAACAACAAGCAAGACATCCTCATTTCCTAAGCAGCCTCTGCTCTTTTGTAACTCCTCCTACCATTCTGGTGAGGCTGAAGTGTTGAAAAATGCCCATCCACAGCTGTTTCTTGGTACTGGTCAACAAGACCTTAACTTGTCCACTAACTGTGCACCCCTCTTGCAAACCGAGTTTTCATATCACCCGTGTGATGGCACCAGTGATGATTCAGAGACTACCACGTCAGCAGAGGACACCAGTCTGATCTATGGCTCTAATGACAGCAATGTGTCCGAACCTCACAATGTTATCAGTGTCGTTGCTGGATATCAGAGCTTCAGTGAGGCGGTCGGTAAGGACAATAAGAGAGGAACTGATGCCTTCATGGATGTGCCACTGCCACTTAAGGGTTTCCAGGATGTGGACAGTAGCGAGCCACTGATTTACGATGTGAATCCATGTTACCACGGCCTGCTTGACCCTGGATGCTGCCTCCCCCCGAGTGACGTCAATTATCAGACTTTACAGAGCCTGGGACAAAATAGCCCAGATCAGTGGGTTTCAGACAAACTGCTGAACAAGTGTTTGGAGACTGAGATCCCTCAAAGCTCCATGAGGAACATACCTCTAAATGTCCTGTCCAAACAGGGAGGACAATATCCGATACCTGGAAATTCCTTTCTTACTGCTTTCTGTTCAGACCAAGCCATGCAAATAGACAATGACAGCTCTTATCATTGTGTGTGATTCTACGGTAGACACTTTTGCACTTTACAATTTCTTTTATTTTGGGGACTTGAGCTCATATATATGTTTTTTTCTATAGTATACAAACAGTTTGAATACCATTCTGCCATGAAAATGCTGTAGCCTCAAGTCCAGAAAAGTTCCACATTTTGGATGTACAGCTTCTGTAAATAAACATGTGTGTGTGGGGAAACTGCAGCAGTTAATTGTTGAAGAGATATAACATGTCTTGTCTTTTCCTCATTTGTCTGAAGCATCAGTACTTCAGTTGAAATACTGAGCAATAACATCTTGATTAAACATCAAGGTCATCAAACTATTCTCCAGCCTCTGAAAGTGACTTCTCTTCGAATGGCTTCCCAAAATAGTAAAATAGTCAGACAGTTTCATTGCATCTGATGTTTGATAGGCTAAATAGTGTTAACAGTACAAGCCACATGCAAACATTGAGGTTGGATTTCTGATGAAAAAAGTGGTAGGCCTACTTCCTTATTCTGCGCTGTTCCTTGAAACAAGTACATTGCAGCTTCCTTGGAAATACACGCCCAGAAAGTAGAGCCAGCCTCTGATGTCATAGATGTGTTGCGAATCAGGTTAATCAACAAAAAAAACATTTGTTTAGGGTTATTTTCTGAGGATGTAGTTCATGTTTGTAGTGTTTATTGTAGAAAACAAAAACACTTTTTTCCCTTCAAAGCTCTTCGCTTAACTGGTGAAGCTTGAATAAAGATTACCTGACTAGTGACACATATAGCGATGGTTTATCATGCAGACTATTGAGAGGCGTTTGCCACAGTTTAACCATCAATAATAGTATACGATTGGAATGACTGAGGCATTCAGCATAATTTCTTTCATGGTATTGTGGCGATTTTGTGACAGGCTGTTTTTGAACAAAGGCCAAGATAGAAGTGTGGAGACACCTGAGGGGATGGTGAAAGGCCATTTTCACAGAGCCACAGGTCTGCTATGCCAACTTGTCATGCTTATATTGAGCAAGCATGCAGGAATACATGGTGGCATTCACAGCTATGTCATACTTCGAATGCTTTGGACAGGCAATGCAAGTGATGGAAATTCATTTTCGCGGACTTCATTGCAAAATTGAATTTTGTTGAGGATTAAAAGGCAGCTCAAAGGTTGTCTTGAAAATGTGAATTTATTGAGTTATTATGTCATGGGCATCACCTTCTGTTATTGCCATTTAATACCACAAATACCTATGTACTTCTCTGTGTTGCAGGCACGTTAAGCTTTGGTCCAGTTAGTGTTAGAAATACCAGGGGAGCGCTTGTAGATTCCAATAGGTAAGGTACATTACAGGACTTATACCACACATTCCTCTTAATGTTTGTATGCAAAGCATCAAGTTGCACAATTGACTAGAAAATAGCAAAAAGGAAGATCACTTTAGGATTCTGATTATAATGCAATCAATACTCAATTACCTGTGAAGTACTGCGGGACCTATGATGCCCTCACTGGTCCAGTGCTTCTCTAAGGTCGTCATCCACCTCTATGATTTATGGGCCCTGCTCTTGAACCTTGCTTGGAAAACAAATTAACTGCAGTGATGTCACATCTTCCTGCCAGTGATCAACGTTAAAATGTCATTTTTAGAGGGAGAAAATATACATCACTTTTATGGAGTACTTACAATGAAATCCCTTTTATCCGGTTCTTTTTGGCTTTCTATCTAAATTAATAGTAATAAAATGTTGGACATAAAATGCATTTGAAGGTGAGCATTTGTAATGGAAAATATTTTAGGCTGAAAGTCTGCATCACCTTTAATATGTACCCAGTGGTGTAAAGTACTTAAAGTATTTTTACTTAAAGTACTACACTTAAGTAGTTTTTTGAGGCATCTGTAGTTTACTATTTATATTTTTGTCAACTTTTACTCCACTACATTCCTAAAGAAAATATTGTATTTTCTACTCCCTACATTTTCCATGACACCCAAAAGTACTCATTACATTTTGAATGCTTAGCAGGACAGGAACATTGTCTAATTCACGGGCTTAAAGAGAAAATACCTGGTCATCCCTACTGCACCTGATCTGGCGGACTCACTAAACACAAATGCTTTGTTTATAAATTTTGTCTGAGTGTTGGAGTGTGCCCCTGGCTAACCGTAAATTTAGAAAGCAAGAAAATCGTGCCGTCTGGTTTGCATAATATAAGGAATTTGAAATGGTTATACTTTTATTTTTGATACCTAAATACATTTTAGAAATTGCATTTACTTTTGATACTTATTAAGTATATTTAAAACCAAATTACTTTCTACTTTTACTCAAGTAGGATTTTACTGGGTGACTCACTTGAGTCATTTTATATTAAGGAATCTTTACTTTTACTCAAGTATGACAATTCAGTACTTTTTCCACCAATGTATGTATCACACATTTTATATAATGTGCAGTACCAGAAATAACTCGCAATCGAAAACAGCACACGCAATCTATTGCCATGGTGGGAAAAAAAGAGAAGTGCATTATCATGAGGATGCAAATGTCTCTGCTTTGGACTGAGTTAACATATCCGTTTCCTGCATATAAGAAAATGAGATCCGCAACAGTATAGGTGCAACCTGACAGTCTTTAGAAAGGAATCGTTGAAATGTGAGTTTAATTAGAGTGCTTTTTATTGTATGATCAACGTTAATGTTTCCTTCATTCTGATCTAAATTGATGCCTACAGTTGTATTTTACCCCCATCTCCTGAGCATAATGTGTATTGCATGTTTGTTGTCCCACACAATAACCTCTGATTTTGAATGTGCAATCTAGAACTTCAATTCCCAGTCAAAATGAAAGTGTTGCACTTGCCCAGTGACGTCTACCAAAACTTTGGGAGACACTAACCGAAGAAGCACAAGTTAGCGCACCTGTTGGTTTAAAATGTTTAAAAATCAGATTGTGTTTGTACCTTCTCGTTGCCACAGAGGACTCATACGGCAAATAAGTTACTTGAACCATTTTTTTTTAAATAGAAATTTAGAAAAATAGAAATTTGCTTAATTTAACAGATACAAGCAACCAAAACATTAACAGGCTCTTAGTATGCATGGCTGACAAGATTTTGAAGTGTAAAATGTCAAATTAAAACAATTAAAAAATGGAAGTAAAAGGATACCATAAATGTTAATGCATATAGATGTATTTTTAAAACTATTCTACTACAATGCTATGGGCACTGAAAATAAGTTGTACAGTAATTGTATTATTACAAGGCAATATTGTTTTTTTTTTAATCACTGGATAACCCCTGTAAGCTTTGGCATGGTGGATGTTGAGAATTGTCATAGACAAAATTGTTCAAATTTAGTCTATCTATACACACAGCATAACATTTTCCGGTATACATCAATATCGTTAGTTATAATTAGTGTGTTGTGCAAGATAAGTTAAAGCTAAGACATTGAAGGTGCAAAGTATCTTTCTTGTTAAAAAACCTAGAAATGTAAGTCTGAAATACATGACTGTGCCAGTGTTGAAATGATGGGTCCTAATGCTCTTGTTGTAGGTCTATAGAGAAGTTCTGTATTCTTTCCACCATGAAGAAGCAGAGTGTTCCAGTGAAACCCAGGATGACCATAATGAGCAGTTGCCATGAATAATGTGTCCCTGAACAAAGGTGGGGTCAAATTCAAAAGTAACAGTCAGTATCTGGTGTGGCCACCAGCTGCATTAAGTAATGCAAATCAAATCAAATGTATTTGTCACATGCACATGGTTAGCAGATGTTAATGCGAGTGTAGCGAAATGCTTGTGCTTCTAGTTCCGACCATGCAGTAGAATCTAACAAGTAATATAACCTAACAATTTCACAACAACTACCTTATACACACAAGTGTAAAGGAATTCATACGAATATGTACATAAAAATACATGAATGAGTGATGCCCGAACGGCATAGGCAAGATGCAGGTTTTGGTCGCGAGCCATGTCAGTGGCACTGTGTTGTCCTCAAAGCGAGCAAAAAAAGTTGTTTAGTCTGTCTAGGAGCAAGGCATCGTGGTCCACAACGGGGCTGTTTTTTTGTTTTTTTTTACCTCCTTTTCTCCCCAATTTCGTGGTATCCAATTGTTAGTAATTCCTATCTTGTCTTATTGCTACAACTCCCGTACGGGAAGGTCGAAAGCCATGCGTCCTCCAAAACACAACCCAACCAAGCCGCACTGCTTCTTAACACAGCATGCCTCCAACCCGGAAGCCAGCCGCACCAATGTGTTGGAGGAAACACCTGGCTAACATGGTTAGCGCGCACTGCACCCAGCCAGCCACAGGAGTCACCGGTGTGCGAAGAGACAAGGATATCCCCAACCCGGACGACGCTAGGCCAATTGTGCGTCACCCCATGGACCTCCCGGTCGTGGCCGGCTGCAACAGAGCCTGGGTGCGAACCCAGAGTCTCTGGTGGCAAAGCTAGCGCTGCGATGCAGTGCCCTAGACCACTGCGCCACCTGGGAGGCCTGGTTTTTCTTTTGTAGTACGTGATTGACTGTAGACCCTGCCACATACCTCTCGTGTCTGAGCCGTTGAATTGCGACTCCACTTTGGAATCTGCTTTAGTTTCTGTTTATAGGCTGGGAGCAACAGAATGGAGTCGTGGTCAGCTTTTCCGAAGAGAGGGTGGGGGAGGGCCTTATATACATCGCGGAAGTTAGAATAACAGTGATCTAGTGTTTTGGCAGCCCTAGTCAGCACAATCGATATGCTGATAGAATTTGGGGAGCCTTGTTTTCTGATTAGCCTTGTTAAAATCCCCAGCTACAATAAATGCAGCCTCATGATATGTAATTTCCAGTTTACAAAGAGTCCAATGAAGTTCTTTCAGGGCCGTCGATGTGTCTGCTTGGGGGGGATATACACGACTGTGATTATGATCGAAGAGAAATCTCTTGGTAGATAATGCGGTCGGCATTATGTGTGGAATTCTGAGTCAAGTGAAAAAAAGGACTTGAGTTCCTGTATGTCGTTATGATCACACCACGTCTCGTTAATCATAAGGCATACACCCCTGCCCTTCTTCTTACCAGAGAGCTGCTTGTTTCTGTCGGCGCGATGCGTGAAGAAACCAGGTGGCTGTACCAACTCAGATAGCGTGTCTTGAGTGAGCCATGTTTCCGTGAAACAAAGAACGTTACAGTCTCTCTCTGGAATGCTACCCGTGCTCGGATTTTGTCTACCTTGTTGTCAAGAGACTGGACATTGGGGAGTAGTAGACCGCTCCGTCTGCCCCTTCTACGGCGTGGTAGGCCAAGCACAAGGATCCCCTTCGGGAAAGTCGTATTCCTGGTTGTAATGTTGGTGAGTTGACGTTGCTATTATATCCAATAGTTCCTCCCGACTGTATGTAATAAAACCTAAGATTTTCTGGGGTAACATTATAAGAAATAACACATAAAAAAACAAAATACTGCATAGTTTCCTAGGAACACGAAGCGAGGCGGCCATCTCCTCATCATGGACTGCACCAGATTTGCCAGTTCTTGCTGTGAGATGATACCCCACTCTTCCACCACGGCACCTGCAAGGTCCCGGACATTTCTGTGAGGAATGGCCCTAGCCCTCACCCTCCGATCCAACAGGTCCCAGACATGTTCAATGGGATTGAGATCCGGGCTCTTCACTGGCCATAGCAGAAACTGACATTCCTGTCTTGCAGGTAATCACGCACAGAATAAGCAGTATGGCTGGTGGCATTGTCATGCTGGAGGATCATGTCAGGATGAGCCTGCAGGAAGGATACCACATGAGGGAGGAGAATGTCTTACCTGTAACGCACAGCGTTGAGATTGCCTGCAATGACAACAAGCTCAGTCCGATGATGCTGTGACACACCGCCCCAGACCATGACAGACCCTCCATCTCCAAATGTATGGTGAGGACCTGCCTACAACAGGCCTACAAGCCCTCAGTCCGGCCTCTCTCAGCCTATTGCGGACAGTCTGAGCACTGATGGAGGGATTATGCGTTCCTGGTGTAACTCGGGCAGTTGTTGTTGTCATCCTGTGCCTGTCCCGCAGGTATGATGTTCGGATGTACCGATCCTGTGCAGGTATTGTTACACGTGGTCTGCCACTGCGAGGATGATCAGCTGTCCGTCTAGTCTCCCTGTAGTGCTGTCTTAGGCATCTCACAGTACGGACATTGCAATTTATTTACCTGGCCACATCTGCAGTCCTCATGCCTCCTTGCAGCATGCCTAAAGCACGTTCACGCAGATGAGCAGTGACCATGGGCATCTTTCTTTTGGTGTTTTTCAGAGTCAGTAGAAAGACCTCTTTAGTGTCCTAAGTTTTCATAACTGTGACCATAATTGCCTACCGTCTGCAAGCTGTTAGTGTCTTAACAACTACTCCACAAGTGCATGTTCATTAATTCAAATAAAATAAAATAAAATGTATTTGTCACATACACATGGTTTGCAGATGTTAATGCGAGCGTAGCGAAATGCTTGTGCTTCTAGTTCCGACAATGCAGTGATAACCAACGAGTAATCTAACCTAACAATTCCAAAACTACTACCTTATGCACATAAGTGTAAAGGGATAAAGAATATGTACATAAAGATATATGAATGAGTGATGGTACAGAACGGCATAGGCAAGATGCAGTAGATGGTATCGAGTACAGTATATACATATGAGATGAGTAATGTAGGGTATGTAAACAAAGTGGCATAGTTTAAAGTGGCTACTGATACATGTATTACATAAAGATGCAGTAGATGATATAGAGTACAGTATATACATATACATATGAGATGAGTAATGTAGGGTATGTAAACATTATATTAAGTAGCATTGTTTAAAGTGGCTAGTGATATATTTTACATCAATTTCCATCAATTCCCATTATTAATGTGGCTGGAGTTGAGTCAGTGTGTTGGCAGCAGCCACTCAATGTTAGTGGTGGTGCAACAGCTCAGAAGCAATATGGTTTTGGTTTTGAGCAGTTGCAGGATTGTCTCTGAAGAGAAGGAAACACACAAGGAATTGCTTTAGATGACTAACAGGATAGTAAAACAGTGAAACAACATAAGCAAGGTAACGGAGGTGCCCTTTAACCCAAAGGAATAGATCAATGATTGATTGTGTAATAACAAATGTGCCTGTGAAGCTACATTAACTTACTGAATTCTGACTTTGCATCTTGTACTGCCGCTCTTTGCTTATACCTGCCAAACATTAAGATGGAAAATTATCAAATTAGCAAGACAAACAATATTTATTTTCAATACTGTGATATTCAAATTCATAGCAGAATGAATAACCATCATTTAAAACAGAGACACCAAACGCAGTGCCATAGATTCCCATTGAAATAAGGGTACAGTGAGAGAGTACTGTCAATTAATTAGGAAACTAACATCATGCGAGATGAGAGCAAAGGCTGGCCTTCCTCCTTATTGAGCATCTCCTCCTCTGGTGGAAGAGTCTTTCTCAGAGCCAGGAAGCTGAGTGTTCCCTGCACTGAGGTAACCAGCAGACTGTTAGAATTATTATGAATAAATGAATAAACAATATCCCCATTTCAAATAGAACTGTAACTAAGTAAACTTATACTCTGTTTTATTATATCTGATTAACAATATGAGTTCATAAAATGGGATTGTGTGACACAGACAAGGAGTAATTAAAGTTAATGAACACCATTCCAACTAGGAAGAAAGAAGTGGACTGTGTAAACAGATAAGGTCGTTAACCTATGGTTGAACCGACGAAACTGAGCTCTGGGGTTTTTGGATAAGACAGTGAGTGCATTCCTAGGTTTTCTGTTAATTAGAACTGTCAGCTAAGTGGTGATCGATAATGTTGAGGGGTCAAAAGTTGGGAGTGTGTTAGTAAGTTAGTAAGGTAGAATGAACTTTTCACCTCACTTTGTCCCTGTCGAGAGGAGGGGTTTCTGTTAAGCAATGAAATGACGTCATGTTATTGTATATAAACTGTTGCTCGTGGTAACGTGGCAGCGCGCTCCGAGAATAAATTCTGTTACCTATTATTGAAATGGCTGGTCTCCGTCTATTTTATGCAAACAAGAATCTTACAAATTCTCATAAAATAGATTAAGGGTTTTCAATTAATGAAAACACATTGGCATAATTAAATTACAGTAACACAGACCTATAAAGATAGTCTTTCTGCTCCTATCTGAGAGGGACATCAAGAACAAAGGAAACAGTGTCAAACAGAGAACACACATCATTACTAAGTAGGGAAACAACATTGGAAGGACGTATGAGTCATATCCTTAATGAAAACAAAGATGCAATTGCAAGTTTTCATTCATGTTAGCTCTATTTTCCCATTGGATGATCTTCACATGCACATACCTGATATTTCTATCCTTCCATTCCACTCAAAATATATGTAAAGATTGTGTCATGCCCTGACCTGAGAGAGCCTTTTTTTGTCTCTATTTTGGTTTGGTCAGGGTGTGATTTGGGTGCGCATTCTATGTTCTGTATTCTATGTTAGTCATCCTGGTCATTTATGAACATTTGAACATCTTGGCCATGTTCTGTTATAATCTCCACCCGGCACAGCCAGAAGAGGACTGGCCACCCCTCATGTGCTCTCTCTAATTCTCTCTTTCTCTCTCTCTCTCGGAGGACCTGAGCCCTAGGACCATGCCCCAGGACTACCTGACATGATGACTCCTTGCTGTCCCCAGTCCACCTGGCCGTGCTGCTGCTCCAGTTTCAATTGTTCTGCCTTATTATTATTGACCATGCTGGTCATTTATGAACATTTGAACATCTTGGCCATGTTCTGTTATAATCTCCACCCGGCACAGCCAGAAGAGGACTGGCCACCCCACATAGCCTGGTTCCTCTCTAGGTTTCTTCCTAGGTTTTGGCCTTTCTAGGGAGTTTTTCCTAGCCACCGTGCTTCTACACCTGCATTGCTTGCTGTTTGGGGTTTTAGGCTGGGTTTCTGTACAGCACTTTGAGATATCAGCTGATATACGAAGGGCTATATAAATACATTTGATTTGATTTGATTTATGTTCTTTAGTTCTTTGTTTTGGCCGGGTATGGTTCTCAATCAGGGACAGCTGTCTTTAGTTGTCTCTGATTGGGAATCATACTTAGGCAGCCTTTTCCCCTTTGTTATTTTTGGGAAGTTGACTTTGTCAGTGGCACTATAGCCCTCTTAAGCCTCACGGTCGTATTGTTTTGTTGGCGACATTAGAAATAAAGTAATGTACGCTCACCACTCTGCGCTTTAGTCCACTTATTCCTTCCTGGAAGACGGCCGTGACAGATTGCCAAATAACATGCTGAAAAAGAAAACAATGTGTTACAATTACACCTTCTGCTCTAGGTCACCAAATAATTGAAATGACTGCCATTATTACGTAGCCTACCATTAATATATACTATTAATATACCTGCACTGTAAAAGGGCCCAAAACATCCCTGTGTTCCTATTGATGGTGGAAGCATCAGAGTTCTCCACAAGGAAGTGTCCTTGAGCTGTCCAAAGCACTGATGAAAGGGATACAAACAAAGAGTGAGAGAGGCTGATTAGGAACTGCACATGTAATGAATAGAGATGGTTGCTATTTGATGACATTTGAATTGATCAAAATGCATTATCGGGGGGAACTATTCAGGGAAAATGTGTCTATTTTACTTGGCACAAACTAAAATGATCAAACAATTTGGTTCATCTGCTCTAAGAATTCTCATTTAGCTCTCCCGTTTGTAAAATGTTTGCTTTGCTTGCGATCAGAGATAATGAACATAACCCCGGCATTTCCCTTTTATGTAAATCATTAACAAGCTCCATTTCAGACATCATAACCATGGTAACTTTTGTCCAAAGCTCAGCAACTCACAAGACAGACTCAATACTCTTTACCATGCATGCAGGTCATGTGCTCCTTCTTGATTTGATCTGCCGTACCCATATTGATAACAGTTTATAATACTGTGTAATTACTATGGCATTTGATCCACTTACAACTTACAAATCATTATTCCGACAGCAAAAAAATTAGTACAACTCAGTTTACAAATGTGTTAGGAATGAATGGCATGCATAAGAGAATAGCAGACTCCAGAGGCATGTAGAGAATTTTGGATTGGATTAGGCATATGCACAAAGAGGTGAAATATACACTACGTGACCAAAAGTATGTGGACACCTACTCGTCGAACATTTAATTCTAAAATCATGGGCATTAATATGGAGTTGGTCCTTCCTTTGCTGCTATAACAGCCTCCACTCTTCTGGGAAGGCTTTCCACTAGATGTTGGGACATTGTTGTAAGTCGCTCTGGATAAGAGCGTCTGCTAAATGACTTAAATGTAAATGTAATTGTTGCGGGGACTTGCTTCCATTCAGCCACAAGAGTGAGGTTGGGCGCAGTTAGGCCTGGCTCACAGTCAGCATTCCAATTCATCCCAAAGGTGTTCATTGCGGTTGAGGGCTCTGTGCAGGCTAGTCAAGTTCTTCCACACCGATCTCAACAAACCATTTCTGTATGGACCTCGCTTTGTGCACCGGGGCATTGTCATGCTGAAATAGGAAAGTGCTTTCCCCAAACTGCTGCCACAAAATTGGAGGCACAGAATTGCCTAGAATGTCATTGTATGATGTAGCGTTAAGATTTCTCTTCAAGTAAAGGGTCTAGCCAGAAACATGAAAAACAGCCCTAGACCTTTATTCCTCCTCCAACAAACTTTACACTATGCATTCGGGCAGGTAGTGTTCTCCCGGGATCCGCCAAATCCAGATTAGTCCGTCAGACTGCCAGATGGTGACGTGTGATTAATCACTCCAGAGAACTTATTTCCACTGCTCCAGAGTCCAATGGCAGCGAGCTTTACACCCCTCCAGCCGACACTTGGCATTGCATATGGTGATCTTAGGCTTGTGTGCAGCTGCTTGGCCATGGAAACCCATTTCATGAAGCTCCCGAATCTCAGTTCTTGTGCTGATTTTGCTACCAGAGTTTGGAACTCGGTAGTGAGTGTTGCAAGCAAGGACAGAATACTTTTAATGGACTACGTGCTTCAGCACTCGGCGGTCACGTTCGGTGATCTTGTGTGTCATACCACTTCACGGCTCAGCAGTTGTTTCTCCTAGACGTTTCCACTTCACAATAACAGCACTTACATTTGACCGGGGCAGCTCAAGCAGGGCAGAAATTTTACAAACTAACTTGTTGGAAAGGTGGCATCCTGTGACGGTGCCACATTGAAAGTCAGTGAGCTCTTCAATAAGACCATTCTACTGTCAATGTTTGTCTATGGAGATTGCATGGCTGTGTGCTCAATTTTATAAACCTGTCTGTAACAGGTGTCCACTTACTTTGTATATATAGTGTATATTTAATGTTGGAGCACCTGCTGGGATGATCCCCCATTTGGTATAATAACTTGTGTTGTTCTCTACCATGAATTATTTTATATATATTATAATAATCAGAGCATGAAATAAATCATGTCTGAAGAAAATTGATGCAAAAATACGCATTGCATTTGCATCCAAATAGGTATTGTTGTATTTATCTTCAGCCTGTTTAGCAAGCAATTGTAAGCAAGCAATTTGTAAGTCGCTCTGGATAAGAGCGTCTGCTTAATGACTTAAATGTAATGTAAATGTAATGAAAGAGTGATAGAGGGAAGTGAAAACAAATTGTTCAGCATTTCACGTACTAATGACTTCACCATCAATTCCAATGGGTGAGACTTTCATCCAGCATGTCAAACCAATGAGATGATTCTGTGGATGAAATCACGCTGTGCAACACACCCTGAAGCACAAGCTTTCTCTTTCAAAAACACAGAGTGCCATGGAGAAGGACTTCTAACACACAGGTTGAAAGTGTTCTGTATCTCCACAAGGATTCTGCCTACAGCTACAGGCCCAATAGAGTTACCAGGATAGAGCTTACTGCTACAGGCCCCATAGAGTTGCCGGGATAGAGCCTACAGCTGCAGGCCCCATAGAGTTAACGGGAAAGAGCCTACAGCTACAGGCCCTATAGAGTTGCCGGGATAGAGCTAACAGCTACAGGCCCCATAGAGTTTCCAGGATAGAGCCTACAGCTACAGGCCCCATAGAGTTGCCCGGATAGAGCTTACAGCTACAGGCCCCATAGAGTTGCCAGGATAGAGCTTACAGCTAGAGGCCCCATAGAGTTGCCGGGATAGAGCTGTATGTTCTGTTTGTCAGTGTGTCCAAAATTATTGATGGAGTGTCTTGTCCTTTCAATATTGTTAACGTGTTTATCATTATGATTGATTCAATTGCTGTGCTTTTGAAACGACAGGACTTTGGCACATATATAGATCAAGGTCGTCTCAGCAGGTGTGTTGAAGTTCAGCTTGAGGATACACGGGGAGGGGAGGCTCTCTAACACACTTCTTTTCTACAATCTAATCTTTTCTACATCACTACATTCAAGCTTTTACTCGACACTAATATTAGATTGTTTGATTTTCTTGTCATCTGGTGCCCTTTCCACCATAATGAGACCCCACTCTCATTTAGCATGTCTTTTCAATAGAGCTGTGAAACTATCCTCCTGGCCTCCTCACACACACACAATCCTTCACAGATCATCTAACTGCATTCCCATCGCCAGTCTCAGGCAGCTGGCCCATTTCCATCTAATACTCAGACTAATCACCAAGGGAGGAATTACCACTAAATTAAGGACTAAACAAATGTTCTAGTTTATTGGCTGTAAATGGATGAGCCAAGCTGAGACTATCCTCCCTATTGTGTTGTCAATATTTGTTGAATTTTGTGCTGCTCCATACCACTTAAAATAGACTTTATGGGCATTGATCGAGGGAGTTTGATGAAATAGCATATTCTATAGCATGTTCTCTATTGCTTCCCTACTGGTCCTTAAGGAAGGGGTGAGGCCGACGACATCACATCTGACCATCAAACCAACTCTTTGAATGCCCTGCTCCCTGAAGTTTGTCTAAAAAAAACATTGGTTTTCTCATTGTTTTTAACCTTTAGTGTGTGTACTTTACTGTATACTATCTCACTTTTCAACAGAAAAAGTTCAAAACTCACTGGAGGACATCTTTAAGCATGGGTCTGTTGACTACAGTCTCTGATGTTAATTGGAAAATAATAGCAGTGGGGTAGAGGGGAATTGATCTAATCTGCATCATATTTTTCTGCGTTGTCTTATCATGTACTTTGTACTTGAAGCATTTATGCACATCATTAGATCAAAACAATATTGTGTATTTGTCTCACACTTCCCTTGTGAATAGAGTATGACATCAACATTTATCTAATCTGCAGATCATTAGCCATCACAAACAATGAAGACATGAACCACACAAAGTTCTATTCATTTCACTTTGGAAATTGTATAGTAATTTCCGGGTGGAGTAAAGTAAAGCATGTATTGAATAAACACTGACAATGGTTCTATTTTAGTAGCAGGTCATATAACCTGGGCACAGGAGGTTGGTGGCACCTTAATTGGGGAGGACAGGGTCGTGGTAATGGCTGGAGCGGAAGAGGTGTAATGGTATCAAATACATGGTTTCCATGTGTTTGATGCCATTTCATTCGCTCCATTCCAGCCATTATTATGTGCAGTCTTCCCTTCAGAAGCCTCCTGTGAACTTGGGCAATGCTATGACTGGCGTTTCCCCTAAACCAGTCACCAATGAAATGTTGGGCTATTCATTTCCTAAACAGTCTGGTAAAACCAGACAATGTATAATCAATTATCTAACAAAAGTGTTTACGGTGTTAAACTATTTTCAATTTGCTCCAGTCCACTGAGCATGCTACAGTTTGTGCAGGTTATCCAGCCAAATCAAGCCTGGCTGCAACAGTCCAAATAAAATCGATGCGACATTGATAGATTGATCTTGTGAGGCTAGAGCTCTGGGAGGTCGTGAGCAGGTGTGACTGGGTAAGAAAGTGACGGGTTGACTGGGTTTACACAGTGTGGGTGTACTGTGACAAGATGTCACCAACAGGACATTTCTTTCATGAAGTTCAGTTTTTGTAAAGGGAAATCCTTCCATTTTTCACTGTCATCCATGCTATTATTTGCAAACTATGACACTTGAAATGAAGGATTATTAATATACAATTATATTATTATTGCATGGAATTAAATGGCATGTAAAGTAATGCTAAATTAATTCAATTTCAAATCCCAAAAGAAATCCCATGCATGGATGCTCCTCGTCTTCAGAAATGACTGTCAAAAAAGCAATCAAATAACTAGGACTTTACAATGATGGTGAAATTTGGAGAAAGTTTGTGATTAAGTGCGTTAAAACCTTCCTAGAAGTAATGGGTTGAAGGAGGGACGTGTCAGAATGTTGCATTTTGGCACTTTAACAAGCCTTTATTCATGTGAAAAAATGTAATATAACATGCTTTTAAAATTATATATTGGTGCACGATTTCTACTTAAAATATCAAAGGGACACAAAAGGCACTCTTTTTGTTGAACGACCCTACTTACTTTTTAAAAACGTAATCATTTTCGTTCCTATGTAGAATATAAGGCTTCCACAAGAGCCTAACTGCCTTTTATGGGGATGGTTTTTCCATGACATTCCGCAGTCCTTCATCTCCTTCTCCACAAGTCATTGTCAGGTATTTTTTGCTTCAGAATAAGAATATGATTTAAACCTACAGTTGAAGTCAGAAGTTTACATACACCTTAGCCAAATACGTTTAAACTCAGTTTGTCACGACTTCCACCGAAGGTGGTTCCTCTCCCTGTTCTGGCGGTGCTCAGCGGTCGGGGTCGCCGGCCTACTAGCCATCACCAATCCGTGTTTCCTTTTCCGTTTGTTTTGTCTTTGGTTCATTCACACCTGGTTTTCATTTGCTTTCATTTCTGTGTTTATATTTACCCCTGTTTACCCGCTTAGGTTTGTGCGGGATTATTTTCTTGTTGCTAGTGGAGGCTTTCCTCAGTGTATTTCGCGTGCGTGCGTGTGTTTTTACGCCTTACGGGACTGTTAGTTCCCATTGTCTTGGGCGTTGTACTGTATCGTTTTTTTGGACTTGCCCTTATTAAAATATAAGCTATTGACATCTCTGCTCTCCTGCGTTTGACTTCTTACCTACATTCAGTGCGTTAATGCAACACAGTTTTTCACAATTCCTGACATTGAATCCTAGTAAAAATCCCAGTCTTAGGTCAGTTAGGATCACCACTTTATTTTAAGAATGTTAAATGTCAGAATAATAATATAGAGAATGATTTATTTAAGATTTTATTTATTTCATCACATTCCCAGTAGGTCAGAAGTTTACATACATTCAATTAGTATTTGGTAGCATTGCCTTGGGTCAAATGTTTCCGGTAGCCTTCCACAAGCTTCCCACAATAAGTTTTTAGCCCATTCCTCCTGACAAAGGTTTGTAGGCCTCCTCGTCCGCACACGCTTTTTCAACTCTGCCCACAAATGTTCTATATGATTGAGGTCAGGGCTTTGTGATGGCCACTCCAATGTCTTGACTTTGATGTCCTTAAACCATTTTGCCACAACTTTGGAAGTATGCTTGGGGTCATTGTCCATTTGGAAGACCCATTTGAAACCAAGCTATAACTTCCTGATGATGTCTTGAGATGTTGCTTCAATATATCCACATCATTTTCCATCCTCAGGATGCCAAGTATTTTGTGAAGTGCACCAGTCCCTCTTGTAGCAAAACACCCCCACAATGGGATGCTGCCACCCCCGTGCTTCACGGTTGGGATGGTGTTCTTTGCTTGCAAGCATCCCCCTTTTTCCTCCTAACAAAATTATGGTTGTTATGGCCAAACAGTTATATTCTTGTTTCATCAGACCAGAGGACATTTCTCCAAAAAGTACGATGTTTGTCCCCATCTGCAGTTGCAATCCGTAGTCTGTCTTTTTTATGGCGGTTTTGGTGCAGTGGCTTCTTCCTTGCTGAGTGGCCTTTCAGGTTATGTCGATATAGGACTCGTTGTACTGTGGATATAGATACTTTTGTACCCGTTTCTTCCACCACCAATGGTTTCAAGTTCCAATCTCATCACAGACAACTTTAGCAACTTTGCAACTACTTTCTACTTTTTAGCTACTTTGCAATTACTTAGCATGTTAGCTAACCCTTCCCCTAATGCGAACATCTAGAAACTCAAAGGTTGCGAGTTCGAATCTCATCACTGACAACTTTAGCATTTTAGCAACTTTGCAACAAGTTACTACTTTTTAGCTACTTTACAAATTTGTAACATATAATAAGAATTGTAATTCTTAAGAGGATAACTAATATAATGATAATAATATGATATGATAATAATGATATGATAATAATTTCATACGAAATGGATAACAGACATCCACAAAATAATACATACAATACAAAACGTAACATGTCATACTAATTGGAGAATGTCAGATTTACGTACAGAATGATATGAAATAATCTGAGACAAGGTTGCTTGTGACTGTGGAATTTGAAAAGTGCCTTACAGTCATCACATATACCATTGTTCTGGCACGCCCGTCTCTTTATTTTCAACTCTCCATTTTGTAGCATTTCTCTTATTGAATTAAACTCGGACATTTTCCTTTTTGCCTCATTGGATGGATGTTAACTATTTGTGCCCAAGTTCCCAATAGCATTTGGCAATTGCTGTGTATTTGGCGATTGCCTGCAGTTACGCCCTAAAACTTGAGCTTAAGCACTAATGCCAGATAAAAATAAAGGAGAAAAAAATGAAGGCCCTAGACATGAATTGCACAAGAATGATACATTTATGGATTTTTTTAATGCATTTTTTTTCTCTATATTCAACCCGCACGTGCATCACCACCAGGGATACAGTCAAATATATTTAAGCAATAAGACACGAGGTTGTATATGGCCAATATACCATGACTATAAGGGCTGTTCTTAAGCACGTTCTTAGCCGTGGTATATTGACCAAATACCACAAAACCCAGAGGTGCCTTATTGCTATTATAAACTGGTTACCAACGTAATTAGAGCAGTAAAAATAAATGTTTTGTCATACCTGTGGTATACGATCTGATATACCACAGTTGTCAGCCACTCAGCATTCAGGGCTCGAACCACCCAGTTTATAATTATAACTAACCAGTGTTCTATCGGTGATGGGAGAATCTGGGGTAAATTACAGTATAGTAGTTTCCCCGTAAAAACGAATGAGTCCGCTCAGTCTTTTTTAGATATTTTCTAAACCTGCTAAATTAGGTTAGCCAATAGCAAATTACAAAATACATAAAGAATAACAGCGCCATTTGGCGGCTGCAGGGCTACTATGTCACAAGCCGCTCCTGGAGCTAGACGTCAGCACAGCTGGAGGCTAGATCAAACTGTCAACTCTTCAGACTGGAGCAAGGGGAGCTGACAGGATAGATGTATTTCGCTTAATAACGTTGTTGTTTTTTACGAAAACTATGCTACGTGCAAAACAATGTGATATTACTGTTTGCATGATCGAACCCTATCATCACGTCGACAAGGTACATAAATAATGTATTCGTTTTCTACACGGAGCTATTTTATTGCAACACCAACATCTACATATGTCAATAACGGTAGCTAAACGTGTTTTGTGCATTATCTAAATTATTAGAGCGTTTACTATTTATTTGTCCACATGTTATAATATCATTGTCGGGGTATTAAAGATAACACGTGACCAGTGATGATACGTTTGTTTGTGGAAGAGCCGTACAGTATTTCATTAGATATCTGATCCACTCTAACAATATTTGGGGATAGGGGTCTTTGTTTCTTGCTCTTACCGCACTCGCTCCCTGAAAACCTCTGTCTTTCAAATTTAATTCACTGACATATCACACGTGAGGAATTATATGGAAAATGGTGGTTTTAATAGAAGTCTTGTGTATTCATTAGAGTTAACAGGTAGCAAAGGTTTTGCAGGTAGGCAGCCCCCAGCTAACTAAGTGTATGGTTATAACGTTAGTGGTTTTCAGACCAGATGGATTGTACACTACCATTTTGATTGGGTCTAACAATTGTCTCTATTCCACAGCACTAGCCTATGGCGGAACTGTGGTCAGCTATCTCTGCTGCTTTGCCTGTGACGGAGGCAGAATTTCCACTTGACTTCAGTGAAAAAGTTGAGCCCAGTGTGGTGGATGTGCTGAAACGTTGCAGGCAGCAGCTGTACACCAGGAGCAGTCGATGGAGGCAAAACGCTCAGATCATCTTGGACTTTTCCTGGGAGAAGCTCAACACAGGAACATGGCGTGATGTGGACAAGGAGTGGAGGTGTTTGTATTCATATGGCTGCCTGTTCAAAGTAGCTGCCCTATGCCGTGATGATGCCTCATCAGCTACAGTGCAGGAGGCCATACGGACATGTGACTTGGGCCTGCTCATGGGGGCAGCCATCATGGACAATATTTTACAAACCTTTGTAAGGATCCTGCAAAATGATATCGGGAAGAGGCACTCCAATGAGGAGAATCGTAGTGAAGGAGTTAGTGCCAAGGTGGATTTCATATCTTATACTGTGTATGTTGTGGCCTGTTGCTTTCTAACCAGTCAATGTGAGCCTGTGTCATATCCCTTTTGTTCTTTCTCATAATTTTCTTAAAGGCTACTAGGCTATTTTATTTTGCTTTGCATATTGCTTGTTCTTCAAGTCAAACTGTGTTAGTTTATGCTATGTTAAATTCTCTTCTCAACAGAAAATGAAGGTTGACTGTGTGTCAGTTCCCGTTGTCAAGCAGGCTCTGGCAGTGCCAAGGATACACTGTCCATCATTGGAGAGTTTCAAGAAAGATTACTTGGATCCCCAAAAGCCAGTCATATTAGAGGGTATCATAGATCACTGGCCAGCCTTCAAAAATCACCCTTGGAGGTACCTTTTTCTTTATTTTGTGTCCTTCTCTAGTCCCTTGCCCTTACCTTCTTATAGTCCCCTAGACACCTCTGTTGATTTTGTTTTTTCCCTTTGCAAAGCATAGAATACCTGCAAACTGTTGCTGGTTGTCGGACTGTACCTGTTGAAGTGGGCTCAAGATATACTGATGAGGAATGGTCACAGACGCTCCTTACGGTCAATGAATTCATCGATCGCTATATTGTTGTGAAAGTAAGTACTTCCTCATGAAAAATATTACCCCAAGAATTAGCCAAGGATAGATGCTCTTCACTCAATGCCTATTCCCGCTCTCTCTCTCACTTTAGGAAGCATCAAGTTTGGGATATCTTGCTCAGCACCAGCTATTTGATCAGGTTGGTCATTTCCCTGTTCTGTTTTTTTACATAACACATTTGGGTGAGGATGTCAGTGTTGATATATACTGAACAAAAATATAAACACAACACGTAAAGCGATGGTTTCATGAGCTGAAATACAATATCCCAGAAATGTTTCACATGCACAAAGAACATATTTCTCTCGAATGTCGTGCAGCAATTTGTTTACATCCCTCTTAGTGATTATTTATACTTTGCAAAGATAATCCATCCACCTGACAGATGTGGCATATCAAGAAGCTGATTAACAGCATAATCATTACACAGGTGCACCTTGTGCTGGGGACAAATGGTCACTCTAAAATGTGCAGTTTTGTCACACAGCACAATGCCACAGATGTCTCAAGTTTTGAGGAAACATGCATTTGGCATGCTGAATGCAGGTATTTCCACCAGAGCTGTTACCAGAGAATTTAATGTTAATTTCTGTACCATTAGCCGCCTCCAATGTCGTTTTAGGCTTTGTGATACCGGCCACCAGGATTGCTGATGAAACTGAGGAGTATTTCTGTCTGTAATAAAGCCCTTTAGTGGGAAAAACTCATTCTGGTTAGCTGGGCCTTGCTCCCCACCCATGGATGTGCCCCTGCCAGTCATGTGAAATCCATAGATTAGGTCCTAATGAATTTTTCAATTGCCTGATTTCCTTTAATGATCTGTAACTTAGTAAAATCATTGAAATTGTTGTGGTTATTTTTGTTCACTATAAGACTAAAATACAATAAATGTATATTTTACTGGAAATGTAGGATATGGGCTTCTATAATCCTTGCCTCCATTTTTGTATTGTACAAATTACATTTAAAGCATACATGTTTTTCATTTACAAAAACACTATTTTGTTCAATGTACTCTTCTCCAAGGTCCCCGAGCTTAAAGACGACATCCGTATCCCTGACTACTGTTGTCTTGGTGAGGGAGATGAAGATGACATCACAATAAACGCTTGGTTTGGGCCAGGAGGTACAGTGTCCCCCCTTCATCAAGATCCTCAACAGAACTTCCTGGCTCAGGTGAGTCTATCACATCCAGCAAGTAGGATCAGACTCACAGCAATTTGGACCCTGCCAGAGATGTGATCCTGTATTTTGGCAATCATAATTTGGTGACTGCATGGTCCCATATTTTGTAACAGGTGGTTGGGAGAAAGTACATTCGTCTGTATTCCCCTGAGGACACCGAGAAACTCTACCCTCACCAATTGCAGCTCCTACACAACACTAGTCAGGTTAAAATTCAATTTTAAATCTCTTCATGCACCAGGTCTATGATCTTAAAAACAATCTAGCATATAAATGATCTACCTAAACTGTTAGTGCTGCATACTTTGAATGGGAGAAATTAGTCAAGTGTTTGCCATTTAAACACAAAGCTTTCTTTAATGCAGGTGGAGGTGGAAAGTCCAGACGTGGTGCGATTCCCAGAGTTTGTGAAGGCTCCCTACCTAGAGTGTGTGTTGCAGCCTGGGGAGGTCTTGTTCATCCCAGTCAAGCACTGGCATTACGTGCGTTCTTTGGAGCTCAGCTTTTCTGTGAGCTTCTGGTGGTCATGACCCACGATGAGGGATCCAGATTCAGGTTGTTTTTGGTCAGAATTTTGGTTATTGCAGTGGTCTTGTAAAATGCAAGTCCTGTGCTCACATATGTTGTAACTTAGGTCTGAATGTTATTTTCTTCTTAAACAATCATTAACATGTCTGTCCTTTCATTGCTTCAGCCCTCTCAGCCTCACCCACCAAATGGCTTTAAAAACACCTTACTCTATAAACGAATTCATGGTTAAGTGACAATGGTAATTCAAAAAGGAATACGGTTGGAAACAAGTCTCAATTTACATAGTTCACAACTTACAACGGCGATTCATATTGAAGAATTATGGGAAGTTTGCTGAACTCAATTAACTTGAGTAGAGGAAAATAGCCTATCACTATGGCTATTTTACATAATTAAAAGTATCCCACCTCATATCCATGACAAAGGAAAGCCAGTTGTGTTCAATCTATCAACACTTGAATGTGATTATGGCACACATTGAATGCCAAGCTACCTGCATGATTGGCACTTGCTTCTACTCATTACTAAATTAAATGAAGGAGCAGTTAGTGTATGCTCATTTCCTACTGCATATAAAATATGGAGTTGTTACCCATTTAATTTGATAGGGTATGCTTTTTCAAATTAGTATATTTAATTGTTCCCAAATTATTCCTGCAGATACTCAGAGATGAGGTAATGTCCATAATTTATTCAAATAAGGCAGTACTATTCTAATTTAACAACCTAATGAACCACAGGCACAAATTATGGACAAACAGCTTTCCATTTAAACTGCCTGAAAGAATGATTGAAGTAGTTGCCACACTTCCCAGAATTGCTCCCCTAGAAAGTAACTTAATAAAATTGAGATAATCAAGTTAAGAGTGGAGCTCATGAATTTAAAGGAGGAATATTTATGGTTACAGGGATACTCTTGAGCGGGATAGCAAAGGTGCATGTAAAGAGCTTATCCAGAATAATACTGGGATATGAGCTACTATCCGGAATACTGTGTGCATATAAACATGGTTATATTGGGGTTGTTAGTAGGCATGCGCGATATATCGGTAAACATATCGGAATCGGACGATATTAGCTAAAAATGCCAACATAGGTATCGGCCCGATGTCTTGTTCAACGCCGATGTTAAAAAACGATGTCAAAACTACCGTGCATACCTATATAACGTAGGTACATGACATAATGATGCCACCTAAAATGTTGCGCTACACGTTCAACACAACATTCCTAACCTAGCCCACAATGTCTGCTGTGTGGATCAAGCAGTCATTTGAAAGAGTAAAAACATTTCAGCGAGACAACTCAAAGGCGAAATCCATTAAATTCAAGATAATGGAATTAATTTCCCTTGACAATCAACCGTTCTCTGTCGTGGGTGATGTTGGCTTTTGCCGACTGGTCGAGCACCGGTACACACTACCAAGTGTGCTATTTTTTCAGATGTTGCCCTCCCGGAGTTACACAATAATAGCATCACTGCTATTAGCTTCACAACATACAGACTATGGAATGCCGTTTGGGTTTTTGCGTGTCAAAAAAGACACAGTAGCACTGTCAAATCTGTACAAAAAAGTCTGCAAACAAGCAAATACAGGCCACAAACTATGTGTTTACAATACCGCGCTGGTAATAAAGCATCGTTTGTTCCACCGAAACTTCTGGGGTAGCTAGCTTTACCTTGGTACCTAGCTAGCACCAATACAACCAGCAGTAGAAACTGCAGTCATTTTCATTATTCTTAGCAATGATTTGGGAATCCTTGTAAGTTATAGCTTGTAGCTTATAGCTTGTTGTTCGCCTATTGAAATTGAACTTCAGTTCATTAAAATAAATAGCTAGCCATCTACTTAATTAACCCTGATGCCCACAGGTAACGTTATAAGCAGCCAGCTAGCTTCAATTCTGGCTAGTGAGGCTTGACTGGACCGGGTTATGTGTTGTGAAGCTAGCCATAATAAGGATTAGGCACAATAGTCGAATTTGAAGTTTGCCATCAAAGTAAAAGTTGTTGTTTTTTTCACAGAAAATGCAGATATCATCAATAGCCACAAATGTGGATATCATAGAATTACATACAATTTTGAAGTGCACTTCCTTAACTTTGTTTAGTATACAATATTTGTAAGGCCTTAACCATGCATTTTTCCAGACAGTGTCAGGAATAAGCATGTTCCAGAAAAACTTTCCTCTCGGTGTAAGTTGGTTTTGTGAATGAAGAATTTGTCTTATATATTTATTACAACAAGCTCTCTGAAGTAAGCCCACGCCTTCCAATCTGAGTTCTGGATACACTTTGTGATCATTACCAAAGCTAAGATGAGTTTTCATTAGTGTAGTTAGACCACCGGGAACGGCTTTGATCACAGAAATAAACTCTCTGAAAGGTATTGGAAACTCTTTCAATGTTATAAATTGTTCATATGTAAGAATATTACCCTTGTTGTTGAAAACATCAAGAACAAAGTCAATATTCCTCTCATGCTAGCTGGGGTAGAACAATGACTTATTCCTTACAGTTATGTCTGAATTATTCCACAAAAGAGCTTTATGTTGGGAAAAATTGTGCAGGTAACATATTTTCCAGGCCATTAAGGCCAATTTAGCCAATTTCAGGAATATAATTACATTTCAGTAAATATTGAAGACCTCCCAACTTATTAAACACATTATTTGGAATGAAATAGCATATTGAATCAGTATTGATCAAACATCTTTTAAACCAGTTTATCTTGAAAGAAAATCCAACACTTCTAGACCGCGTTCAGCTCTTTTGTTAGAAAGGACTGACTTTTTTAGTTTGTGAGACTTATTTTCCAGATGAAGTCAAGAAAGGTCTCATTGATCTCTTTACAAGTAGCAGGATTTACACTTAACGTTAATGAGGGGTACACAAAATGAGACAGACCCTCTCCTCTGCCTTGGACAGAAGTACTCTCCCAAGTATAGAAAGATCTCTTTGTTGCCAATTATTAAATATATTGTTGGTTCTCTAAATTTTAGGAGAGAACTTCAAATGTTGTCTGACTAAGTGTTTTTTGACAGATGTATTCCTAAATATTTAACACAGTCCTTTACATTAATATTTTTTTATCATCAGAGTCAAATAAAGATGAGATTTCACATTTGGAAACATTCAGTTTTAATCCTGATGCAATAGAAAATGCAGTTATAGCATTAAGGGCATGGGCGACCTGGTCTTTGTCTCTTAAGAAAGGATAGTATCATCTGCCAGTTGGGAAATTTTGATTTCTTTGTTAAAAATGGTTAAGCCATACAAATTTGCATTATTCAGAATATCTAGAGATAGAAGTTCCACCACCAAAATGAATAAAATTGTGAAATTGGGCATCCCTATCGTACACTTCTGTTGATACTGAATCTTTTTGAAGTATTAAGGTTTAGTAACACAGAACTATTTATATATTTTGTAAAACATGCAAATTACTTTGATAAAATATTCACCAAATCCAAAAAGTTTAAGAGACCTAAAGAGAAATGAATGTTCAATTGTGTCAAAGGCTTTACAGAAGTAAAACAATAAGACAACCGCATCTGAGTCAATTGCATCTGAATAATCTATAAGGTCCAAGACTAAACGAATGTTAGAGCTTATGTGACTGCCCTTCATAAATCCTGTCTGAGTCTCATTTATAATGGTATCTATTCCTTTCTTTAATCTTTTGGCATAAACCAAAAATATATAATAAAGTAATTGGTCTCCAATTGTCAATGAGAGAAGGGTCTTTATCGGGCTTCGGAATCAATGAAATAAGGCCCTGTTTCATAGTGGAGACCATTTCCCCAATTTTAATGCAATCTTGAAACATTAAAAATTGGGTCTTCTAGTAACTCCCAAAACTGTCTATAGAATTCAACTGACAGGCCGTCAGGGCCAGGTGATTTCCCTTTCTTCATTGAATTCAGAGCCTCTCTAATTCTTCAATTGACACAGGTGAATCGCAAATTGAGTGGAAATCATCCTCAATTACAGGGACATTATTCTGAAAAGTGGAAAATGTAGCTTTCACAGCCATCTTCCTGAAATTGAGAACTGTAAAGGTTTTCATAAAAGGAATTGACAAATGATGATATTGTAATGGGATCTTTGCATAAAACATTGTTAATTTTGAGTGCAGTTATACATTTCCTTTTGTAGTTTCTCTTTTCAAGTGCAAAAAAGTAACTAGTGTTTCTTTCCCCCTCTTCAATCCATTTTGTTCTTGACCTTACAAAGGCACCCTTTGTCAGATCCGTGTAAAGCTGTTCTAATTCTAGTTGTAAAGACTTGAATACAGACTCCTCTTCTTCAGATATATTATCTTTCTTTAGAAAACTGTCAAGCTTGCTCATCATCTCTTTTTCTCTAAGGTTCTTTAATTGCATCAGCTCTTGCTGGCCTGCTGTTGCATGTGCACGAGCTGAGCGCCTGCTGCTGACTCACTCACAACGCACTTTTGCAGCCAGGCACATGTGTTGTGACTGAGTGTGACAGAGAAAATCGTTTTTGTGTCGTTTAGAGGGCAAATGCGTGCATTTTAGTCACTTTTCAAAAGTTGCTAAATGTTCAAAATACATTTTTGAAAGTAGCTCAATTTGTTGCCAGGGTAGTCTGAAAAGTTGCTAAATCTAGCAACAAAATTGCTAAGTTAGCATCACTGCTTCTAATTCTGTCAAAAGTTAGCTAGCTAGCTTTGTTTACGCGAGTTGTACGTGAGACTTGCACGCAGTGTTGCCAACTAATTTTCAAGGGAAGCTGCTAGAGGCGGATCGATTTATTGCTAAAAGTTGCTAAATGACGTTGTGATGTCATTACGTAATAACGTAACATACACAATAACTTTACTGAAATTAACTGGCCATCTCGATGAAAAATATGATTTGACATTTGTTAGTTTAGATTTGTTTGTTTATTATCATATATTTTGTATTTATAAAAGTAATATAAACACAACACATTTTATATGATCACATATTTTTATTTTTAAACACAACACATTGAATTATTGAACAATTACATTTGATTTATTTTCTTTTTAACAAGTAAACCTACACATTCTGAACAAATATAGTTTTAAGCAGTGTATTGGTAGTTAGTTAACATGCTACCTAACTGATCAACAATTATAGGTACAAGCTAATAACATGGTATATATGCTATCTTATTGAACAAGCGACTTAACTCAAATAATGACGTGCGCGCTAGGCATCTCTCTCCAGCTCTCTCCAGGTTGCTGTGCTGCTTGGCTGGCTAGCTGCTCAATGGTTTCCTCCAGATATTGCCACTGTTCTCACACACACTGCAGTACACACTGCCACCATCAGCTGTGTGTCTTCGCCGGTTCCAGAAAGTCCACTCCTTGCATACGTACTGTAAATATGATGAATCATAGATTGGCAAGCAAATCCTCTTCATCTTCACTATCCAACTGCATTGTCACGGAACTGGAATCAGCAGTAGAGGATGGAGTGGCCTTAAGGCTGTACGCTGCTGTGGTGCCAAACTGCTGCAGAACTTCACTTGGTAGTTTATGCTGGTAACAGGTATCATCAGCCAGCTTCAGTCCATACCGCATCAGGAGTATGAAGTTGAGAGTGTGCAGTGACATTCTATTTCTTAACTGACTTGACCACACTCATTTGACTGAACAGCCGTTCAACCTCCGCATTTGAGTGTGGCAAGGAGAGGGCAGCAAGTGTAGCTTTGCACAGTTCTTCAAATGGATTTGACCCGGAAGAGTCCGTGTAGTTACTGACTTCACTCCAAAACTCGACTGTATTTTCAGTTGAGTCCCACCTAAACAGATGGATGTATCTCCATTGGGAAACAATTTTATCAATTGTTTGGGGCTGGTATCCCAGTAGCTCAGCTACTTTAATAATTTCAGTGGTGCCTTTATTGTGCTTTAGCATTTCCTTAACACTGAACAAGGCCATGTTTCACAAGGCTTCAAGGTTGTCTGGGAGCCTTGCTTGCAGCTCCTTGCTTAAAGCAACAATGTAGTTGATGCACTGTCTCCGAATGACCTTTTTGTCCTCTGGCGCAAGACTGAGTTGGTACACCGTGCTCTCGAAAAGGTACCCAAGGTATGGTGATGGACTGAGATGTCCATCAATGGCATCCTTCAGGACATCAATTTTTGCCACATGGTTGACTACTCTGCAAAAAATTGATGTTAAGAGGTGTACCAGATTGTCCAAAAGCTTGACAGGATCTGTTTGCTCTCTCTCAAATGACTTCACTGCAACTTGTACGTCGGACAGGATTAATTACAAGAATGTCAGGTAGACAGACATAGTTCGTCTTGTCTATGTACATGGAGTGGAGCACATCCTCCATGTAGCAATGCTCACTGGCCTTGGTCAACTCAAAGTGGAGTTTCAGTTCTTCCCACTGGCTCAATATACGAGTTACCGGAGGCTCAATCAATAGCCAACGTGTGGCACACACTTTGGTGATCTGCACGGATTTCTGGCCACAATTAATGGTGGCATACACTGCTTTGTACACCTTGCACCGTTTTCGGGAAATCGAAAAGCAGTTGTAGGTTTCCCTGATTATGTACTCAACATTCCTAGGGGTGGTTTCTTTGGATGCTGCACTGACAGCCAATTGTAAAGAATGGCACACACAGAGGATGAATACTTCCTTTAAAATCTTGTGCACCCTGTTGTGCACCTCAGTCATCACAGACGCATTATCAGTGCCAATACCCTGAAGATTCTCTTTTTTAAGGTTACACTTCTCAAGAAACTAAACTACCGCCTTTGCTATTGATTTGGCATTGCCAGATCTTTTTTAGCATTGAAATACCGAATCACCACACCCAGGTATTTCGAGACACTGACATCAGTGGACTCATCCAAAAGGAGACTGAACTTCTCATCCCCCACATCTGATGTTACTCTTTTGAGAAAATAAGGAGCCAGTACTCCCCTAATCATTTCTGTACACTTGGTGCAGTGCATTTGGAAGTTTGTTGCTGCCACAGAATCTGAAAAGGCATCTTTGCAAGCCATACCTAAATGGTCGCATGCTAGCAGCGAACAATGCTCCGCAATGGCCATGGCCATTGCCATAGTAGCTTCTGCTCTTTTGCAGTTATCCACTTTGTTAACCAACTGTGATAATGTAGATTGCGTTGTGGGGTTCCGTTCCATGATCTCGCCATCACGGTTGACAACTCCATTGTGTCCTCCTCCCAGAGCGCTAAGAACCTTGGCGTGATCCTGGACAACACCCTGTCGTTCTCAACTAACATCATGGCGGTGGCCCGTTCTTGTAGGTTCATGCTCTACAACATCCGCAGAGTACGACCCTGCCTCACACAGGAAGCAGCGCAGGTCCTAATCCAGGCACTTGTCATCTCCCGTCTGGATTACTGCAACTCGCTGTTGGCTGGTCTCCCTGCCTGTGCCATTAAACCCCTACAACTCATCCAGAACGCCGCAGCCCGTCTGGTGTTCAACCTTCCCAAGTTCTCTCACGTCACCCCGCTCCTCCGCTCGCTTCCAGTTGAAGCTCGCATCCGCTACAAGACCATGGTGCTTGCCTACGGAGCTGTGAGGGGAACGGCACCTCAGTACCTCCAGGCTCTGATCAGGCCCTACACCCAAACAAGGGCACTGCGTTCATCCACCTCTGGCCTGCTCGCCTCCCTACCACTGAGGAAGTACAGTTCCCGCGCAGCCCAGTCAAAACTGTTCGCTGCTCTGGCCCCCCAATGGTGGAACAAACTCCCTCACGACGCCAGGACAGCGGAGTCAATCACCACCTTCCGGAGACACCTGAAACCCCACCTCTTTCAGGAATACCTAGGATAGGATAAAGTAATCCTTCTCACCCCCCTTAAAAGATTTAGATGCACTATTGTAAAGTGGCTGTTCCACTGGATGTCTTAAGGTGAACGCACCAATTTGTAAGTCGCTCTGGATAAGAGCGTCTGCTAAATGACTTAAATGTAAATGGGTTGTACGGTTTTGATTTATTTATATCATTTGCTGTAAAAACAACGTTTTTTGATGTCATACATTTTTGCAAGCATATCTCATTTGCAGTATGCACAGTATGCCCAACAATCATCCCCAATTACTGGCTTCAGCCACCCTTTAAATTCAGGTACAGACTCCCTCTTTTCTGTACTTCTGGCTGTACAATTTTGATTGAGACATGTTGATTGATGTTGTAAGTTCTGTTCAAGATCAAACATTTGTGAACAACTATATTCATTGGGTTTGTCTTGTCGAACGCAAACTACTGCTGCTGCAGTCAGCCAAAAACGATTTGCAATTTGCTGAAATTGCTGCTGTCCTGCTGCTGTGCACGAGCTGAAAGCCTGCTGCTGACGTTCCTCACAATGCACTTTTGGCACGTTTGTTGTGACAGAGAGAAATCGTTTTTGTGTCATTTAGAGGGAAAATGTATTTTAGCGTTTGAGTCACGTTTCTAAAAGTTCCAAATACATTTTTAAAAGTGGCATAATTTGTTGCTAGGTGCTGTTTGAAAAAAAAAGTTGCCAGCTTACTCTGAAAACTTGCTAAATCTAGCAACAAAATTGCTAAATTGGCATCACTGCTTGCACGGATCTACCTCTTCCTCTGTAGTTAAGTTTACGGTGTTTCTGGAAAACCATCTTGAAGCCAAGGTGCTACCGCCCCCAAGCGGACTGGTAGACCAAAAGCGTCTCAAGCAAAAAGGCAAACATAGTACAGTAGCTATGGTTTAGATTGGAAACTATGTGGCTCGGTGTTCCCTGTCTTTATCTGAAACCGGACTTCCCGGGAATAGATCAAGTTGCAAAAAGATTGCAATATTATTAAGATGTCATTGATGGAATTCGAAGTTGGTAATCAACCATAAAACAAAAACAAAGCGTACGTGCGTGCGACATGGTCATATAAGGAAGGGGGGCGAACTTCCCATGAAAGGTGTGTCCTATTGGATTTGTAATTTCCAGTAAGCAATTCGTAGTTGTCAAAACAGCAACTCTTTCTATTTGTGTAAAGTGACAAATGATTGTTACCACTGTAGATCGTATGAAGACTATATACTGTTTTATAGATTCATTGTTTTTTCTTTGTTATTTAAAAAAAAAATGAGTACTTCCTCAAAATTATAATATATCATTGTGTGGGTGAGTGACTTTCGATTTGCTATATCTCTATGTAATCAAGGGAATCTAGTGGGAAAGTTAGGTCTATTAACAAAAGCAACAACTGCAGACCCACAAAAACCGTATTACTGAATTAAATAGTCACTTCTTCACATTTAGCCTACGTGTAGCCTATTTTAATGTGCAGGAATTTAACCACTAACATGAAACATTTTCTCTTTCCGATTTCAGATTGAATTATACTGTGTGGTTTACTCTAAAGTATTCAGCAACAATGTTTCTATTGATTATTATATTCACAAACTTTGGGACTTTGATAGCTGATGATGGTAAGCAGTCTTTTGTATTATAGCCTATAAACATGTAAGTAGATTTAACCGCAGTATTTTTGCCTGATCGTGGTTAACATTTGACAAGCTTTTTGTTTGTTAATTACTTGTAGCAATGAGTGACGGAAATCTTCAATGCTTCAACGATTATGACAAAAGTATGGTTTGTCATTTTACAACTGACAAGTCTAAGTGTGCTGAATACTACATGACATTGGAATTATTGGGCTCGCAAAATAAGTACGTTTATGATTGTTTAAGTTTTTCTATTGTCAATGTTAATCTCACCAAGAAGTCCTATTTAATTTCAAATCTGCATTAATATTCAACTTATTTCCCAGAGGCCAGAATGATTGTACTTTCAAGGAAAAGGAGAGGTCCAATGATGTTTTCAAATGTGGATGCTCTATTGATCCAATGGTCCTTGTTATTGGGGAGGAGTTTAATGCAACACTTTGGAATTCTGGGAAGCGTCTAAATTCCAAAATCCTCTGTATCAAATGCAGCAGTGAGTTGCATCTACATATGCAGTTTGCTATTTGAAAATGAATTACTGTTATAAAGAATATTGCATGAAATGAAACCATTGTTTATTTGATTGATATGTCAAACCATCCCTGTCATTGTCCTATACAGTAAAACCCAAAACCCCCACCGTCCAAAAGGTGAAACCAACAGAAAATGGGAATTTCCTGGTCAAATGGAAGACAAACTACCCTGATGATGCACCGTTTTCTCAGGACTTGATTGCCGAATTGAGCTACAGAAAGAAAGGAGAAACATATGAGGTAAAGGAGGGTGATATACAGCATTCCCCCATTCGCTGTCACATCACAATGACAACATTCCCTCTAGCCCTTTCCTTTGTTCCGACAGGTGTCCAAAAATGACTCAACAACTTCCCATGAATTACTTGGCAGAGACTTGGAGCCAAACACCATTTATGCTCTGAAGGTCAGAACCTATACTGACATGAGCAGCCGTTTCAGTGACTGGAGTGAAGAGTTGGAATTCACCAACCGTAAGTGAATAAATGAGATTTATCATCCATGGGTTTTCAAACCTTAATTTCACTTTCACCTTGTAGCTCATTGTATATTCTTCTCTGCTCCACAGCTGCATCATCTCGGAAAGTACTCCAGATTGTCATTGTTTTCAGTTGCATTGCTGTTATCATCATCACAAGTGCTTTGTTTTGGTGCAGTGTTAGGTAAGTTGTCCTGACATGTCTGTAGGTGACAGTATGTCTGTTTCCACAAACATTTGTTATCATACAGCTTCATATGGGCCCTATAGGCTTTCAAATCGTTCTATTTCCCCCCTCTGCAGACTCAAAACCAAGTTGTGGGATAATATTCCTAAATGTTCAAACCCAGACCTTTTGTATATGGTTCCAGGAGTGCCTAAGGTGAGGCTCTATCTCCAATTATAAACTGTGTGGTTTGAGCCCTGAATTCTGATTGTCTGAAAGCCGTGGTATATCAGACTGTATACCATGGGTATGACAATAAATAAATAAACTATTTTAGAATAGTTACATTCGTAACTAGTTTAGAATAGCAATAAGGCACCTCAGTGGTTTGAGCTATATGGCCAACATACCACAGCTACGGGCTTTGTCCAGGCACTCTGCGTTGCGTTGTGCAGAACAGAACAGCCCTTAGCCGTGGTATATTGGCCATTTACCAAACCTCCTCAGGCCTTATTGCTTAAATATTCTATGTTTAAATAAACTGTAAACCTTCATTACTTTCATACTGTAATTCCTTCCATTTGTGTATTTGCATTTAGTGATGTTTGTTCTCCACCACAGGTATTGTCTCCTCCCAAAATACCTTTATCCTCCATCTATGTTGATTCTTCAAAAATGGACACTGAAGGAAAAACATGGTGAGCTTATAGATGCACTATAAACATGTCTTCGGGTTCAGTCCTATTCGCGTGGGCAGTCAAGTCCTTGCAATGAAAATAAGCTTTAATTCACTGAAAGTTGCCCGCTTGTCTTTTCCCTACAGGACAAACCCCTCAATAGTAGATGGGAGCAGTGGAAGAGGTAGTGGCTCAGAGCTTGACTCATCATCTTCCCTGGGTTATGCCCACACATGTCCCATGAGCCCTGAACCTAGTAATGTGCAGATCATTAGCCATCTTCAAGAGGCCCTGAGCAAAGTCTTTCCCAGCCTTGTTCCTTTGGACGAGAATCCTCAGTCATTGCTCTTAGCCCCTCCTATGACAGATGATGGCACACAAATGAACTGCCCTGAGCCAAATAGAGACATTGGTGTGTGTTCATCTGACTACAATCCTCTTCATTTTATGAGTGAGTCTGGAGGCTCTTGTGGGTCGTCTTGTTACAACAATATTACCTACTCCCCCTCAGTGCCCCTCAACTCCATTCAAGAGTTAACAACAAGCAAGACATCCTCATTTCCTAAGCAGCCTCTGCTCTTTTGTAACTCCTCCTACCATTCTGGTGAGGCTGAAGTGTTGAAAAATGCCCATCCACAGCTGTTTCTTGGTACTGGTCAACAAGACCTTAACTTGTCCACTAACTGTACACCCGTCTTGCAAACCGAGTTTTCATATCACCCGTGTGATGGCACCAGTGATGATTCAGAGACTACCACGTCAGCAGAGGACACCAGTCTGATCTATGGCTCTAATGACAGCAATGTGTCCGAACCTCACAATGTTATCAGTGTCGTTGCTGGATATCAGAGCTTCAGTGAGGCGGTCGGTAAGGACAATAAGAGAGGAACTGATGCCTTCATGGATGTGCCACTGCCACTTAAGGGTTTCCAGGATGTGGACAGTAGCGAGCCACTGATTTACGATGTGAATCCATGTTACCACGGCCTGCCTGGCCCTGGATGCTGCCTCCCCCCGAGTGACGTCGATTATCAGACTTTACAGAGCCTGGGACAAAATAGCCCAGATCAGTGGGTTTCAGACAAACTGCTGAACAAGTGTTTGGAGACTGAGATCCCTCAAAGCTCCATGAGGAACATACCTCTAAATGTCCTGTCCAACTCACAGGGAGGACAATATCCGATACCCGGAAATCCCTTTCTTACTGCTTTCTGTTCAGACCAAGCCATGCAAATAGACAATGACAGCTCTTATCATTGTGTGTGATTCTACGGTAGACACTTTTGCACTTCTTTTACAATTTTTTTTATTTTGGGGACTTGAGCTCATATATATGTTTTTTTCTATAGTATACAGACAGTTTGAATACCATTCTGCCATGAAAATGCTGTATCCTCAAGTCCATAAATATTCCAAATTTTGGATGTACAGCTTCTGTAAATAAACATGTGTGTGTGTGTGGGGAAACTGCAAACAGTTAATTGTTGAAGAGATATAACATGTCTTGTCTTTTCCTCATCTGTCTGAAGCATGTTGTTCATCATCTGGGATGTAAAAAAATAAGGATGTGTACTTCAGTTGAAATACTGAGCAATAACATCTTGATTAAACATCAAGGTCGTCAAACTATTCTCCAGCCTCTGAAAGTGACTTCTCTTCGAATGGCTTCCCAAAATAGTAAAATAGTCAGACAGTTTCATTGCATCTGATGTTTGATAGGCTAAATAGTGTTAACAGTACAAGCCTCATGCAAACATTGAGGTTGAATATCTGATGAAAAAAGTGGTAGGCCTACTTCCTTATTCTGCGCTTCCAGCTTCTATGGAAATACACTCCCAGAAAGTAGAGCCAGCCTCTGATGTCATAGATGTGTTGCGAATCAGGTTCAACAAAAAAATTGTCTTTGTTTAGGGTTATTTTCTGAGGATGAAGTTCATGTTTTGTAGTGTTTATGGTAGAAAACATAAAGACTTTTTTCCCTTCAAAGCGCTTTCAAATCAAATTTTATTGGTCACATACATGGTTAGCAGATGTTAATGCGAGTGTAGCGAAATGCTTGTGCTTCTAGTTCCGACCATGCAGTAATATCTAACAAGTAATATAACATTTTCACAACAACAAAGGAATGAATAAGAATATGTACATATAAATATATGGAAGAGCAATGGCCGAACGGCATGGGCTAGATGCAGTAGATGGTATAGAGTACAGTATATACATATGAGATGAGTAATGTAGGATATGTAAACATTATATAAAGTGGCATTGTTTAAAGTGACTAGTGATACATTTATTACATCCCATTTTTTATTATTAAAGTGGCTAGAGATTTGAGTCAGTATGTTGGCAGCAGCCACTCAATGTTAGTAATGGCTGTTTTACAGTCTGATGGCCTTGAGATAGAAGCTTTTTTTCAGTTCGGTCCCAGCTTTGATGCACCTGTACTGACCTCACCTTCTGGATGATAGCGGGGTGAACAGGCAGTGGCTCGGGTGGTTGTTGATGCGTTGTGCAGACCTCACTACCCTCTGGAGAGCCTTACTGTTGTGGGCGGAGCAGTTGCCGTACCAGGCGATAATACAGCCTGAAGGGATGCATCTGTAAAAGTTTGTGAGTATTTTTGGTGACAAGCCAAATTTCTTCAGCCTCCCGAGGTTGAAGAGGTGCTGTTGCGCCTTCTTCACCACGCTGTCTATGTGGGTGGACCATTTCAGTTTGTCCGTGATGTGTACGCCGAGGAACTTCGAACCTTCTACCTTCCAGACTCATATCAAACATTGCCAATCAAAAATCAAATCTAGAATCGGCTTTCTATTTCGCAACAAAGCCTCCTTCACTCATGCTGCCAAACATACCCTTGTAAAACTGACCATCCTACCAATCCTCAACTTCGGCGATGTCATTTACAAAATTGCCTCCAATACCCTACTCAACAAATTGGATGCAGTCTATCACAGTGCCATCCGTTTTGTCACCAAAGCCCCATATACTACCCACCATTGCGACCTGTACGCTCTCGTTGGCTGGCCCTCGCTTCATACTCGTCGCCAAACCCACTGGCTCCATGTCATCTACAAGACCCTGCTAGGTAAAGTCCCCCATTATCTCAGCTCGCTGGTCACCATAGCATCACCCACCTGTAGCACACACTCCAGCAGGTATATCTCTCTGGTCACCCCCAAAACCAATTCTTTCTTTAGCCGCCTCTCCTTCCAGTTCTCTGCTGCCAATGACTGGAAAGAACTACAAAAATCTCTGAAACTGGAAACACTTATCTCCCTCACTAGCTTTAAGCACCAGCTGTCAGAGCAGCTCACAGATTACTGCACCTGTACATAGCCCACCTATAATTCAGCCCAAACAACTACCTCTTTCCCTACTGTATTTATTTATTTTGCTCCTTTGCACCCCTTTATTTTATTTCTACTTTGCACATTCTTACACTGCAAATCTACCATTCCAGTGTTTTACTTGCTATATTGTATTTACTTCGCCACCATGCCCATTTTTTGCCTTTACCTCCCTTATCTCACCTCATTTGCTCACATCATATATAGACTTGTTTCTACTGTATTATTGACTGTATGTTTGTTTTACTCCATTTGTAACTCTGTGTTGTTGTATGTGTCGAACTGCTTTGCTTTATCTTGGCCAGGTCGCAATTGTAAATGAGAACTTGTTCTCAACTTGCCTACATGGTTAAATAAAGGTGAAATAAATAAAATAAATAATTAAAATGTAGCACTAACTGAAGTTAATTTAGTGCTTTATCCAGGCTGACAGAAAGTAGAGCATTGCAGTAGTTTAACCTAGAAGTAACAAAAGCATGGATTCATTTTTCTGCATCATTTTTGGACAGAAAGTTTCTGATTTTTGCAATGTTACGTAGATGGAAAAAAGCTGTCCTTGAAACAGTCTTGATATGTTCGTCAAAAGAGAGATCAGGGTCCAAAGTAACGCCAAGGTCCTTCACAGTTTTATTTGAGACGACTGTACAACCATTAATATTAATTGTCAGATTCAACAGAAGATCTCTGGATCTTGGAGATGTTGTTTCCTACCTTCACCACCTGGGGGCGGCCCGTCAGAAAGTCCAGGATCCAGTTGCACAGGGTGGGGTCGAGACACAGGGTCTCGAGCTTAATGACGAGTTTGGAGGGTACTATGGTGTTAAATGCTGAACTGTAATCGATGAACAGCATTCTTACATAGGTATTCCTCTTGTCCAGATGGGCTAGGGCAGTGTTCAGTCTGATTGCAATTGCGTCGTCTGTGGACCTATTTGGGCGGTAAGCAAATTGGAGTGGGTCTAGGGTGTCAGGTAGGGTGGAGGTGATATGATCCTTGACTACTCTCTCAAAGCACTTCATGACGGAAGTGAGTGCTACGTGGCGGTAGTAGTTTAGCTCAGTTACCTTAGCTTTCTTGGGAACAGGAACAATGGTGGTCCTCTTGAAGCATGTGGAAACAGCAGACTGGGATAGGGATTGATTGAATATGTCCTAAACACACCAGCCAGCTGGTCTGCGCATGCCCTGAGGACGCGGCTAGGGATGCCGTCTGGGCAGCCTTGCAAGGGTTAACACGTTTAAATGTTTTACTCACGTTGGCTGCGGTTAAAGAGAGCCCGCAGGTTTTGGTAGCGGGCCGTGTCAGTGGCATTGTGTTGTCCTCAAAGCGAGCAAAGAAGTTGTTTAGTTTGTCTGGGAGTAAGACATCAATTTCCACGACAGGGCTGGTTTTCTTTTTGTAATCCGTGATTGACTGTAGACCCTGACACATACATCTCGTGTCTGAGCTGTTGAATTGCGACTCTACTTTTTCTCTATACTGATGCTTAGCTTGTTTGATTGCCTTGCGGAGGGAATATGTACACTGTATGTATTCGGTCATGTTTCCGGTCGCCTTGCCCTGATTAAAAGCAGTGGTTCGCACTTTCAGTTTTGAGCAAATGCTGCCATCAATCGATGGTTTCTGGTTGGGGAAGGATTTAATATTCGGCGTGGGTACAACATCCCCGATGCACTTGCTAATAAACTCGCTCACCAAATCAGCGTATACATCAATGTTGTTGTTCGACGCTATCCAGAACATATCCCAGTCCATGTGATTGAAGCAATCTTGAAGCGTGGAATCAGATTGGTTGGACCAGCGTTGAACAGACCTGAGCACGGGCGTTTCCTGTTTTAGTTTCTTTCTATAGGCTGGGAGCAACAAAATGGAGTCGTGGTCAGATTGGCCGAAAGGAGGGCGAGGGAGGGCTTTGTATGCGTCGTGGAAATAGAGTAACAATGATCCAGGATTTTGCCGGCCCGGGTCGCACATTCGATATGCTGGAACAATTTAGGGAGCCTTGTTTTCAGATTAGCCTTGTTAAAATCCCCAGCTACAATAAATGTAGCCTCAGGATATGTGGTTTCCAGTTTACATAGAGTCCAATTAAGCTCTTTCAGGGCCATTGAGGTGTCTGCTTGGGGGGTATATACACGACTGTGATTATAGTCGAAGAGAATTCTCTTGGTAGATAATGCGGTCGGCATTTGATTGTGAGGAATTCCAGGTCAGGTGAACAAAGGGACTTGAGTTCCTGTATGTTGATATGATCACACCACGTCTCGTTAATCATAAGGCATACACCCCCTTCTTCTTCTTACCAGAGAGATGTTTGTTTCTGTCGGTGCGATGCGTGAAGAAACCAGGTGGCTGTACCGACTCTGATAACGTATCCCAAGTGAGCCATGTTTTGTGAAACAAAGAATGTTACAGTCTCTGATGTCTCTCTGGTAGGCAACCCGTGCTCAGATTTCGTCTACCTTGTTGTCAAGAGACTGGACATTGGCAAGTAGTACACTCGGGAGAGGTGGGCGATGTGCCCATCTACGGAGCCTGGCTCCGTCTGCCCCTTCTGCGGCGCCTTTGTTTTGGGTCGCCTGCTGGGATCCAATCCATTGTCCTGGGTGGTAGACCAAACAGAGGATATGCTTCGGGAAAAGTAGTATTTCTGGTCATAATGTTGGTAAGTTGACGTTGCTCTTATATCCAATAGTATCTCCCAGCTGTATGTAATAAGACTTCAGATTTCCTGGGGTAACAGTGTAAGAAATAATACATAAAAAAACAAAATACTGCATAGTTTCCTAAGAACATGGCCGCTTCGCTTCATCTCTGTGGGAGCTGGTGAAGCTTGAATAAAGATTACCTGACTAGTGACACACAGAGCGATGGTTTATCATGCAGAAAATTGTGAGGAGTTTGCCACAGTTTAACCATCAACAATAGTATACCGTTGGAATGACTGAGGCATTCAGCATAATTTCTTTCACGGTATTGTGGTGGTTTTATGACCGGCTCGTTTTGAACAAATGCCAAGATAGAAGTGTGGAGACACCGGAGGGGATGGTGAAAGGCCATTTTCACAGCTACGTCATACTTCGAATGCTTTGGACAGGAAATGCAAGTGATGGAAATGACTTTTCACCGGATTGAAAAATTGAATTTTATTGAGGATTAAAAGGCAGCTCTCAAAGGTTGTCTTGAAAATGTGAATTTATTGAGTTATGTCATGGGCATCACTTTCTGTTATTGCCATTTAATAGCTCAAATACCTATGTACTTCTCTGTGTTGCAGGCACGTTAAGCTTCGGTCCAGTTAGTGTTAGAAATACCAGGGGAGCGCTTGTAGATTCCAATAGGTCATGTACATTTCAGGACTTATACCACATTCTTCTTTATGTTTGTATGCAAAGCATCAAGTTGCACAATTGACAAAATAATAGCACAAAGGATTCTGATTATAATGCAATCAATACTCAATTACCTGTGAAGTACTGCGGGACCTATGGCGCCCTCACTGGTCCAGTGCTTCTCTAAGGTCGTCATCCACCTCTATGATTTATGGGCCCTGCTCTTGAACCTTGCTTGGAAAACAAATTAACTGCAGTGATGTCACATCTTCCTGCCAGTGATCAACGTTAAAATGTCCTTTTTAGAGGGAGAAAATATACATCACTTTTATGGAGTACTAACAATGAAATCCCTTTTATCCGGTTCTTTTTGGCTTTCTATCTAAATTGTTGCAAGTGTAATAAAATGTTGGACATAGATGCATTTGAAGGTGAGCATTTGTAATGGAAAATATTTTCGGCTGAAAGTCCGCATCACCTTTAATATGTACCCAGTGGTGTAAAGTACTTAAGTAAAAATACTTTAAAGTACTACTTATGTCGTTTGAGGTATCTGTAGTTTACTATTTATATTTTTGTCAACTTTTACTCCACCACATTCCTAAAGAAAATAATGTATTTTCTACTCCATACATTTTCCCTGACACCCAAAAGTTACATTTTGAATGCTTAGCAGGACAGGAACATTGTCTAATTCACCGCTTAAAGAGAAAATACCTGGTCATCCCTACTGCCTCTGATCTGGCGGACTCACTAAACACAAATACTTGTCTGAGTGTTGGAGTGTGCCCCTGGCTAACTGTAAATTTAAAAAGCAAGAAAATAGTGCCGTCTGGTTTGCATAATATAAGGAATTTGAAATGGTTATTGTAACGGCGTTCTTCGTTTGTGGAAAGAGAGTCGGACCGAAATGCAGCGTGTTGGTTACTCATGACTTTAATGAATGAACTGCGGTACATGAAATAACTCAGAATACAAAACAACAAACAGAACGTGAAACTAATTACAGCCTATCTGGTGACTACAACACAGAGACAGGAACAAACACCCACAAAATACAAAGCGAAACTGAGGCTGTCTAAATATGGTTCTCAATCAGAGACAACGACAAGCACCTGACTCTGATTGAGAACCGCCTCAGGCAGCCAAGCATAACTAGACACACCCCTAAACAGCCGCGAACCCAACTATACAAACCCCAATACGAAAACATAAACCCATGTCACACCCTGGCCTACCCAAACATATAACAAAAACACAAAATACAATGACCAAGGCGTGACAGAACCCCCCCCCTAAGGTGCGGACTCCCGGACGCACCTCAAGAGCATAGGGAGGGTCCGGGTGGGCGTCTGTCCATGGTGGCGGTTCTGGCTCGGGACGTGGACCCCACTCCATTAATGTCCTAGTTCCTCCCCTTCGCGTCCTGGGATCATCCACCTTCTCCGCCGACCATGGCCTAATAGTCCTCACCCAGATCCCCACATAACTGAGGAGCAGCCCGGGACAGAGGGGCAGCCCGGGACAGAGGGGCAGCCCGGGACAGAGGGGCAGCCCGGGACTGAGGGGCAGCCCGGGACTGAGGGGCAGCCCGGGACTGAGGGGCAGCCCGGGACTGAGGGGCAGCCCGGGACTGAGGGGACGCCCAGCACTGAGAGGACGCCCAGTACATAGATGAAGCTCAGGCAGGTAGTAGGCTCCGGTAACTCCTGGCTGGCAGGCCGAACTGGAAGAGACTGATTGTCTGGCCGATCTAGAAGATCATGGCTGACTGGCGGATCTAGCTGCTCTATGCAGACTGACAGCTCCATGCAGGCTGACAGCTCTCTGCAGACCGGCAGATCCTGGCAGACTGGCACTTCTGGCGGCTCCTGGCAGACTGGCACTTCTGGCGGATCCTGGCACTTCTGGCGGATCCTGGCACTTCTGGCGGATCCTGGCAGACTGGCACTTCTGGCGGATCCTGGCACTTCTGGCGGATCCTGGCGGATCCTGGGAGCACTGGCGACGCTGGGCAGACTGGGAGCACTGGCGACGCTGGGCAGACTGGGAGCACTGGCAGCGCTGGGCAGACGGGGAGCACTGGCGGCGCTGGGCAGACTGACAGCTCTGACTGCTTCATGCCGACTGACAGCACTTGGCAGACTGACAGATCTCTGCAGACTGGCAGCCCAGGCTGCTCCGAACAGGCAGGAGGCTCCGGCAGCGCAGGAGAGGATACAGGCTCTGGCTGCGCTGAACAGGCGGGAGACTCCAACAGCGTAGGAGGGAAGGAAGGCTCTGGCTGTGTTGAACAGGCGAGGCGCACTGAAGGCCTGGTGCGTGGTGCTGGAACTGGTGGTATTTGATCGAGGACACGCACAGGAAGCCTGGTGCGGGGAGCTGCTACCGGAGGACTGGTGTGTGGAGGTGGCTCTGGATAGACCGGACCGTGCAGGCGCACTGGAGCTCTTGAGCACCGAGCCTGCCCAAGCTTACCTGGCTCGATGCCCACTCTAGCCCTGCCAATAGGAAGGGCTGGTATGTGCCGCACCTGGCTCTGCACCCGCACTGGAAACACCGTGCGCTCCATAGCATAACACGGTGCCTGCCCGGTCTCTCTAGCCCAACGGTGAGCACAGGGAGTATGCGCAGGTTTCCTACCTGGCATAACTATTCTCCCTTCTAGCCCCCCCGCCCCCCAATAATTTTTTGGGGTTGCTTTACGGGCTTCCTTGCCAACCGTGTTCCCTCGTATCGTCGGCTCCTATCTCCGGCTGCCTCTTCCTTGGGACGGCGATATTCTCCCGGCTGCGCCCAGGGTCCTTTTCCGTCTAAGATCCTCTCCCAAGACCAGAAGTCTTTATATTGCTGCTCCTCACAATTAACAGGGAGAGTAGGCTCAGGTCTGACTCCTGACTCAGCCACTCTCTCTCTGCGCTCTCCCCCGTTACTTTCGGTTTTCGCTCTGCGCCGCCGTGCTTTCCTTTTCGACTCCATTCGTCTATAGCCCTCTTCGCATTGCTGTAGGGAATCCCAGGCGGGCTCCTGCACTCGCTCTGGGTCGGCCGCCCACCTGTCGATTTCTTCCCACGTAGTATAATCCATGCTTCTGCTGTCCATAACGTCCTCCTTTAGATCCTGCCAGTTCACACGCTGCTCGGTCCGTGAGTGGTGGGTGTTTCTGTAACGGCGTTCTTCGTTTGTGGAAAGAGAGTCGGACCGAAATGCAGCGTGTTGGTTACTCATGACTTTAATGAATGAACTGCGGTACATGAAATAACTCAGAATACAAAACAACAAACAGAACGTGAAACTAATTACAGCCTATCTGGTGACTACAACACAGAGACAGGAACAAACACCCACAAAATACAAAGCGAAACTGAGGCTGTCTAAATACGGTTCTCAATCAGAGACAACGACAAGCACCTGACTCTGATTGAGAACCGCCTCAGGCAGCCAAGCATAACTAGACACACCCCTAAACAGCCGCGATCCCAACTATACAAACCCCAATACGAAAACAACATATAAACCCATGTCACACCCTGGCCTACCCAAACATATAACAAAAACACAAAATACAATGACCAAGGCGTGACAGTTATACTTTTATTTTTTTTATTTTTGATACCTAAATACATTTTAGAAATGACATTTACTTTTGGTATGTTTAAAACCAAAATTCTACTTTTTACTTTTACTCAAGTAGGATTTTTCTGGGTGACTCACTTGAGTCATTTTATATTAAGGAATCTTTACTTTTACTCAATTCAGTACTTTTTCCACCATTGTATGTTTCACACATTTTATATGACGTACAGTATCAGAAAGAACTTGCAATCGAAAACAGCACACGCAATCTATTGCCATGGTGGGAAAAAAGAGAAGTGCATTATCATGAGGATGCAAATGTCTCTGCTTGGACTGAGTTAACATATCCGTTTCCTGCATATAAGAAAATGAGATCCGCAACAGTATAGGTGCAACCTGACAGTCTTTAGAAAGGAATAGTTGAAATGTGAGTTGAATTAGATTGCTTTTTATTGTATGATCAACGTTAATGTTTCCTTCATTCTGATCTAAATTGATGCCTACAGTTGTATTTTAGCACCATCTCCTGAGCATAATGTGTATTGCACGTTGTTGTCCCACACAATAACCTCTGATAATGAATGTGCAATCTAGAACTTCAATTCCCAGTAAAAATGAAAGTGTTGCACTTGCCCAGTGACGTCTACCAACACTTTGGGAGAAACTAACCGAAGAAGCACAAGTTAGCGCACCTGTTGGTTTAAAATGTTTAAAAATCAGATTGTGTTTGTACCTTCTCGTTGCCACAGAGGACTCATACGGCAAATAGGTTACTTTAACCAATTTTGTTTTTTCAAAGTCTTTATAAACAGATACAAGCAACCAAAACATTAACAGGCACTTAGTATGCATGACTGACAACATTTTGAAGTGTAAAATGTAAAATATAATGAAATGGAAGTAAAAGGATACCATAAATGTTATGTATTTTTTTAACTACTCTACTACATGCTATGGGCACTGAAAATAAGTTGTACAGTAATTGTATTATTACAAGGCAATATTGTTTTTTTTGTTAAATCACTGGATAAGCTCTTGTAAGCTTTGGCATGGTGGATGTTGAGAATTGTCATTGACTAAATTTGAACAATTTTGTCTATCTATACACATTTCAGCACAGCATTAAATTTAGAGGTATACATCAATATCGTTTCCCGTACATACTATAGCTAGCGTGTTTTTGTCACTAATAACATATTTTCTGAAACAGTAAGATCATTATATAAGCCTCAATATTAACATTTCTTCTGTTTAGTATGCATCTTAAATTCTAACAAACATCTAAAAACAATTCCATCACGTTATGAAATGTATGATGTATTATAACACTACCACAGAATTTGCAACAATGAGACTATCTTAAATAACAACCCTGAGAGCAATGCATAAAGACAGCCAATACATCAGGTGAGTGGTTACGTCTTATATTATACATACACAATCCTATTGGAAAAGTTTTTACAAAAATTACATTTACTCATGTTATAATTAGTGTATTGTGCAAGATAAGTTAAAGCTAAGATATTGAAGGTGCAAAATATCTTTCCTGTTAAAAAACCAAGAAATGTAAGTCATTTGACTGTGCCCGTGTTGAAATGATGGGCCCTAATGCTCTTGTTGTAGGTCTACAGAGAAGTTCTGTATTCTTTCCACCATGAAGAAGCAGAGTGTTCCAGTGAAACCCAGGGTGACCATAATGAGCAGTTGCCATGTCAACAGCAAGTAGCCACTGTAGAAGAAGGCAACTGCTGCAAAAATGGACTGGCAAAGGAAAGAAGAAAACAAAAACTTGTTGAAAGTCATACAAAGAGTTGACTTTGTGTTACTACTCTGTCACAGTAATGTATGAATTGTGTCTTAGATTGTGAGTTCTTACAGAACACTAATGTAATAAACTAATTGGTACCTACAGCTATAAAATAACAATAATGCATGTTTGAGTGGCTAAATAGACCGACACAAGAAGGCCTTCAATCGTCCTTCACTCTAGTTATTCTTGCAGTATAACCACACAAGGGATACACTACCGGTCAAAAGTTTTAGAACACCTACTCATTCAAAAGGGGTTTTCTTTATTTTTACTATTTTCTACATTGTAGAATAATAGTGAAGACATCAAAACTATGAAATAACACATATGGAATGTGTGTAACCAAAAGAGTGTTAAACAAATCAAAATATATTTTATATTTGACAATATTCATTCTTCAACTAGCCACCCTTTCCCTGGTGACAGCTTGGCACACTCTTGGCATTCTCTCAACCAGCTGGAATGCTTTTCCAACAGTCTTGAAGGAGTTCTCACATATGCTGAGCACTTGTTGGCTGCTTTTCCTTCACTCTGCGGGTTGACTCATCCCAAACCATCTCAATTGGGTTGAGGTCGGGGGATTGTGCAGGCCAGGTCATCTGATGTAGCACTTTATCACTCTCCTTCTTGGTAGAATAGCACTTACACAGCCTGGAAGTGTGTTGGGTCATTGTCCTGTTGAAAGACCAATGATAGTTGGACTAAGCGCAAACCAGATGGAATGGTGTACCGCTGCAGAATGCTGTGGTAGCCATGCTGGTTAAATAATAAATCACAGACAGTGTAACCAGCAAAGCACCCCCACACCATAACTCCTCCACCTCCATGCTTTATGATGGGAAACACTCATGCGGAGATCATCTGTTCACCCACACCATAACATCTCCACCTCCATGCTTTATGATGGGAAACACTCATGCAGAGATCATCTGTTCACCCACACCATAACACCTCCACCTCCATGCTTTACGATGGGAAACACTCATGCGGAGATCATCTGTTCACCCACACCATAACACCTCCACCTCCATGCTTTACGATGGGAAACACTCATGCGGAGATCATCTGTTCACCCACCTGCGTCTCACAAAGACACGGCTGTTGGAACCAACAATCTCCAATTTGGACCAGACCAAAGGACAAATTCTCACTGGTCTAATGTCCATTGCTCATGTTTCTTGGCCCAAGCAAGTCTCTTCTTATTCTTGGTGTCCTTTAGTGTCCTTTCTTCGCAGCAATTCGACCATGAAGGCCTGATTCACAGTCTCCTCTGAACTGTTGATGTTGAGGTGTCTGTTACTTGAACTCTGAAGCATTTATTTGGGCTGCAATTTCTGAGGCTGGTAACTCTAATGAACTTATCCTCTGCAGCAGAGGTAACTCTGGCTCTTAAGTTCCTGTGGCGGTCCTCATGAGAGCCAGTTTCATCATAGTGCTTGATGGTTGTTGCGACTGCAGTTGAAGCAACTTTCAAAGTTCTTGAAATGTTCCGTATTGACTGACCTTCATGTCTTAAAGTAATGATGGACAGTAGTTTCTCTTTTGAGCTGTTCTTTCCATAATATGGACATGGTCTTTTACCTAATAGAGCTATCTTCTGTATACCCCCCTACCTTGTCACAACACAACTGATTGGCTCAAACACATTAAGAAGGAAAGAAATTCCACAAATTAACATTTAAGAAGACAAACCTGTTATTTGAAATGCATTCCAGGTGACTACCTCATGAAGCTAGTTGAGAGAATGCCAAGTGTGTGCAAAGCTGTCATTAATGCAAAGGGTGGCTATTTGAATATATATGTTGATTTGTTTAACACTTTTTTGGTTACTAAACTCAGCAAAAAAGAAACGTCCTCTCACTGTCAACTGTGTTAATTTTCAGCAAACTTAACATGTGTAAGAACATAACAAAATTCAACAACTGAGACATAAACTTAACAAGTTCCAGACATGTGACTAACAGAAATGGAATAATGTGTCCCTGAACAAAGGTGGGGTCAAAATCAAAAGTAACAGTCAGTATCTGGTGTGGCAACCAGCTGCATTAGGCACTGCAATGCATCTCATCCTCATGGACTGCACCAGATTTGCCAGTTCTTGCTGTGAGATGTTACCCCACTCTTCCACCAAGGCACCTGTAAGTTCCTGGACATTTCTGGGGGGAATGGCCCTAGCCTTCAACCTCCGATCTAACAGGTCCCAGACATGCTCAATAGGATTGAGATCCGGGCTCTTCACTGGCCATGGCAGAAACTGACATTCCTGTCTTACAGGAAATCACGCATAAAATGAGCAGTATGGTTGGTGGCATTGTCATGCTGGAGGGTCATGTCAGGAGGAGCCTGCAGGAAAGGTACCACATAAGGGAGGATGTCTTCCCTGTAACACACAGAGTTGAGATTGCCTGCAATGACAACAGGCTCAGTCCGATGATGCTGTGACACATGGTCCCAGACCATGACGGACCCTCCATCTCCAAATTGATCTCGCTCCAGAGTACAGGCCTCGGTGTAACGCTTATTCCTCCGACGATAAACGCGTATCCAACCATCACCCCTGGTGAGACAAAACCGCGACTCGTCAGTGAAGAGCACTTTTTGCCAGTCTTGTCTGGTCCAGCGATGGTGGATTTGTGCCCTTAGGCGACGTTGTTGCCGGTGATGTCCGGTGAGGACCTGACTTACAACAGGCCTACAAGCCCTCGAACAGTCCGAGCACTGATGGAGGGATTATGCGTTCCTGGTGTAACTCGGGCAGTTGTTGTCATCCTGTGCCTCTCCCGCAGGTGTGATGTTTGGATGTACCGATCCTGTGCAGGTGTTGTTACACGTGGTCTGCCACTGCGAGGATGATCAGCTGTCCGTTCTGTCTCCCTGTCTCCCTGTAGCGCTGTCTTAGGCATCTCACAGTACGGACATTGCAATGTATTTACCCGGCCACATCTGCAGTCCTCGTGCCTCCTTGCAACATGCCTAAAGCACGTTCACGCAGATGAGCAGGGACCATGGGCATCTTTCTTTTTGTGTTTTTCAGAGTCAGTAGAAAGGCCTCTTTAGTGTCCTAAGTTTTCATAACTGTGACCTTAATTACCTACCGTCTGCAAGCTGTTAGTGTCTTAACAACTGCTCCACAGGTGCATGTTCAGTAATTGTTTATAGTTCATTGAACAAGCATGGGAAACAGTGTTTAAACCCTTTACAATGAAGATCTGTGAAGTATTTGCGTTTTTACAAATTATCTTTGAAAGATAGGGTCCTGAAAAATGGATGTTTCTTTTTCGCTGAGTTTACATGATTCCATATGTATTATTTCATAGTTGAGATTCCTTCTCTATTATTCTACTAATAGAAAATAGTCTCTATTATTCTAATGTAGAAAATAGTCACACAAAAAAAAAACCTTGAATGAGTAGGTGTTCTAAAACTTTTGACCGGTAGTGTACATCGACCTAAACAGCCATAAGTTATTAATCAACTATACAGCAATGAACTACACCCAGCGCACCACAGTATCAGTTGCTGGTACATATGTTTTAGTAAACGATCAGCTGTATCATGCTCTCTCGGGGGTTACCTGGATGAATTTGAAGATGGCAAAAGCAGGCGCGCTTTGCTCAGCATAAACACACCCCAAGATGCTGTACAGTTGAGTGTTGAAACAGCTGTCACCGAGCCCAAGCAGGAAACTACAGAGCAATGCGATAGAGATACTAGGAAACAGATAGGAGACGCTCAACTGTGAGGGGGTTACTACAGGTCATTTTCAACTGACATGATTTCTGATTAATATAAAAACGATATACAGCCCTGCTTTTATTGTTTTGTTTATATTAAAGCAATACCTTGGTGTCAGATATGGCTTGTTCAGTGTGCTAGTTTTTAAAACCACAGGGGCATCATCTGGGATGTTGAGGTAGATCAAGTAGAAGGCGACAAAATGGACGACCATCCCCAGGAAGACCACAGATGTCCGTCTGAAGCGGTTATTCTTACATACTAGTCCAAAGACTCCTCCACCTGACAAATCACATCAGATTACTGTCAAACTAGTTCCTTGTTAGATTCTAACAGCAACATAAGAGTGATGGGTAAAAGTTACACTGGGCAACACAAACCTACCAACTATCTCTCCAATCCCCAACACGATTCCAGAGATCCCAATCAAGCCTTTAGCTGCCGCTCCAAACTCTGTTGTTGCCCCGATACATGTCCCATACACACCACTGTAGAAAGATAGCTCCAGACCTACGATGACAACACACTGGTAAAAACACTATTCCTCTGAGGGAAATGTCTGGACTTTTGGTTGTGCAGTACAATCTACTTACCACTGTATGCCATGCAACAGCTCAGAAGCAATATGGTTTTGGTTTTGAGCAGTTGCAGGATTGTCTCTGAAGAGAAGGAAACACACAAGAAATTGCTTTAGATGACTAACAGGATAGTAAAACAGTGAAACAACATAAGCAAGGTAACGGAGGTGCCCTTTAACCCAAAGGAATAGATCAATGATTGATTGTATAATAACAAATGTGCCTGTGAAGCTACATTGACTTACTGAATTCTGACTTTGCATCTTGTACTGCAGAGTTGGCTCTTTGCTTATACCTGCCAAACATTAAGATGGAAAATGGTCAAATTAGCAAGACAAATACATTATTTATTTTCAATACTGTGATATTCAAATTCATAGCAGAATGAATAACCATCATTTAAAACAGAGACACCAAACGCAGTGCCATAGATTCCCATTGAAATAAGGGTACAGTGAGAGAGTACTGTCAGTTAATTAGGAAACTAACATCATGCGAGATGAGAGCAAAGGCTGGCCTTCCTCCTCATTGAGCATCTCCTCCTCTGGTGGAAGAGTCTTTCTCAGAGCCAGGAAGCTGAGTGTTCCCAGCACTGAGGTAACCAGCAGACCAATAAAGATAGTCTTTCTGCTCCTATCTGAGAGGGACATCAAGAACAAAAGAAACAGTGTCAAACAGAGAACACACACCATTACTAAGTAGGGCAGCAACATTGGAAGGACGTATGAGTCATATCCTTAATGAAAACAAAGATGCAATTGCAAGTTTTCATTAATGTCAGCTCTCTTTTCTCCATATTTTTCCATTGGATGATCTTCACATGCACATACCTGATATTTCCATCTTTCCATTCCAATCAAAATAAATGTACAGATTGCCAAATAACATGCTGAAAAAGAAAAAATGTGTTACAATTACACCTTCTGCTCTAGGTCGCCAAATAATGGAAATTACTGCCATTATTATGTAGCCTACCATTAAAATATACTATTAATATACCTGCACTGTAAAAGGGCCCAAAACATCCCTGTGTTCCTATTGATGGTGGAAGCATCAGAGTTCTCCACAAGGAAGTGTCCTTGAGCTGTCCAAAGCACTGATGAAAGGGATACAAACAAAGAGTGAGAGAGGCTGATTAGGAACTGCAGATGTAATGAATAGAGATGGTTGCTATTTGATGACATTTGAATTGATCAAAATGCATTATCGGGGGGAACTATTCAGGGAAAATGTGTCTATTTTATTTGGCACAAACTAACATTATCAAACTATTTGGTTCATCTGCTCTAAGAATTCTCATTTAGCTCTCCCATTTGTAAAATGTTTGCTTTGCTTGCGATCAGAGATAATGAACATAACCCCGGCATTTCCCTTTTATGTAAATCATTAACAAGCTCCATTTCAGACATCATAACCATGGTAACCTTTGTCCAAAGCTCAGCAACTGACAAGACAGACTCAATACTCTTTACCATGCATGCAGGTCATGTGCTCCTTCTTGATTTGATCTGCCGTACCCATATTGATAACAGTTTATAATACTGTGTAATTACTATGGCATTTGATCCACTTACAACTTACAAATCATTATTCCGACAGCAGAAAAATGGGTCCAACTCAGTTTACAAATGTGTTAGGAATGAATGGCATGCATAAGAGAATAGCAGACTCCAGAGGCATGTAGAGAATTTTGGATTGGATTAGGCATATGCACAAAGAGGTGAAATATACACTACATGACCAGAAGTATGTGGACACCTACTCTTCGAACATTTCATTCCAAAATCACGGGCATTAAAAGGGAGTTGGTCCTTCCTTTGCTGCTATAACAGCCTCCACTCCTCTATGAAGGCTTTCCACTAGATGTTGGGACATTGCTGCAGGGACTTGCTTCCATTCAGCCACAAGAGTGAGGTTTGGCGCAATTAGGCCTGGCTCACAGTCAGCATTCCAATTCATCCCAAAGGTGTTCATTGCGGTTGAGGTCAGGGCTCTGTGCAGGCCAGTCAAGTTCTTCCACACCGATCTCAACAAACCATTTCTGTATGGACCTCGCTTTGTGCACTGGGGAATTGTCATGCTGAAATAGGAAAGTGCCTTCCCCAAACTGTTGCCATAAAGTTGGAGGCACAGAAATGTCATTGTATGATGTAGCGTTAAGATTTCTCTTCAAGGGTCTATAGTCAGAAACATGAAAAACAGCCCCAGACCATTATTCCTCCTCCACCAAACTTTACACTATGCATTCGGGCAGGTAGTGTTCTCCAGGCATCCGCCAAACCCAGATTAGTCCGTCAGATTGTCATATGGTGACGTGTGATTAATCACTCCAGAGAACTCGTTTCCACTGCTCCAGAGTCCAATGGCAGCGAGCTTTACACCACTCCAGCCGACACTTGGCATTGCACATGGTGATCTTAGGCCTGTGTGCAGCTGCTCGGCCATGGAAACCCATTTCATGAAGCTCCCGACGAACAGTTATTGTGCTGATGTTGCTACCAGGTGTTGCAAGCAAGGACAGATGATTTTATGCACTACGTGCTCCAGCACTTGGCAGCCACGTTCTGTGAGCTTGTGTGTCCTACCACTTCACGGCTCAGCAGTTGTTTCTCCTAGACATTTCCACTTCACAATAACAGCACTTACAGTTGACCGGGGCAGCTTTAGCAGGGCAGACATTTGACAAACTATGTGGAATCCTATGACGGTGCCACGTTGAAAGTCACTGAGCTCTTCAGTAAGATGATTCTATTGCCAATGTTTCGCTATGGAGACTGCATGGCTGTGTGCTCGATTTTATACACCTGTCAGCAACGGGTGTGGCTGAAAAGACAGATCTACTAATTTGAAGGGGTGTCCACATACAAGTCCTTTGTAATATAGTGTATATGACTTTATACCAAACTGTCATGTAAATCATGACAGTTCAATGTAATTTGTGCCAATATGAAATGATGTGAAGGATTCTGTAGATTCTGTAGTAATGTTAACCAGATAGCAGAGGGAACAAAGGAGAGATCCCATGAAACCGGACTTACTGGCTGCTCCTATGCCGATTAGTACTGAGGTGAAGTAAAAGGACCATGTTGATGGGGTGATGAATACAGCTATGTAACCACTATGGAAAAGAATGGAACCATAACAAACAACAGGACGTGACCTTGTTATAACTAGACAACTACTTCAGACAGAAATATCAACCAACTACTGACCTGCAAATAGAAAATGAATGGGGGGGGTGTAATTCCTTTAGAATTCATGATACTCACCTGTAAAGAATTCCACTGAAAAACATTGTAAACTGTGGTCCAATTATTGCAACAACAGTTGGAGCTAACAAATTTGAAAATGAAAAAATTCCATAGATGATTCCAAGGCTGTTGTACAAGGACAGAAAGAAAACAGTACAGAGAAAAAAGTTTAGTGTCTGGTATAAGGGTCAATGATTCTGAAAGATGCACATTATCTCCCCCACTCATTTTGCTGAGATAATGTGGTTTTCCAATATGTTGCCTATGGTAACACCATCCAACTCACCTGTGATAACCACTTCCAGTGAAGGTATCATTGTCCAGGCTTTTAACTATGGTTTGCTTTAAAATAGAGAAGAAATGGGATATTAATGTGAATCATATGAACATAGAAAATATGTTCTCAAATATTGCTGCCACCACTACCTACGTGCCCTGTGGAGATTGACGTTTACATGTATTCATTTGAGTAATTCCTTTGGCATGACAATCTATTGACTGATGAAGAAATTGGAAACACAAGATGCGCCTGACCCAGGACTCCTCCAACAATGCACCACTGACAAGACTGCTGAGGACATCATGTGAGCTGGAAGATGCACAAGAAAATAAACTGATGCAATTTATCATGGGGTAAAAGTTCTTAAACTTGAGAGTCAAAGTCAATGGACTTGAAAAAAGCAAAGCATGACTGCAAAATGACAACAATTCAAATCCATTTTTATTGGTCGCATTCACATATTTAGCAGATGTTATTGCGGGTGTTGCGAAATGCTTGCGTTAATAACTCCAGCAGTGCAGTGATACCTAACATTTCACACAGATCTAAAAGTAACAGAATGGAATTAAGAAATATATAAATATTGATGTACCATGAATGATAAACAATTATAACATGTCTAATGTAACCACTTTTAAGATATCAAACAGCTACCAAATTTAGATAGCAGTTATCAATGGGTAACAGTCCATTGTCTCAAGTGAAATTGACTATTTAGCAAACAAAACAACTGATCAGTCAATATATTACAGACATGTCAAATGACAACATGTATTATATTTCTGATTAATTCGAGTATGTAGCCTACATAACAGGTCATTTGAAGGGGAGAGGTCAAACAGCTGTCAATTTCAGATAAATTAGCTAGTTAGGAAGTTGCTGGTATCTGAAATATCATTGGGTAGGTGTGAATTTTCTCCAGTGATATTGACTCTAGCAAACAAAACAAATTACCAGTCAATATAGTTTGCCTAGGCAACGACTTCGGTTTAGGTCACACAAGTGAAAGTGTGTTCTTTGACTTACTTCAATGTTTCCACAGGTGGTGAAAGCAGTGAAAATGAACAGAAATCCTAGTCCCAGAATGACAACGTTGTAAATCCTGAGGTCTGCCATGATTATATTATTCTTGCACCACCTCTTGGTAGATGTCCCAGATCGCTACACAGCACTCAATGCAATGAGATAAGATTATTCCAACAGTTACACTTCTTGCGTCGACCAGACATTTCTGAGATGGCTAAGCAAATACAAAAAGCATAGAATCTAACTAGACACCCACGCCGTTGTTGGACAAGCACTTTTCGGCTACTCTTCTTCAAAAATACATATGGTAACTTTTCTTCTTCACGCTCTCTCTGTCAATAAGTTATCAGCACGAGCCAATTCAGCATAACCCTACCATTAGCACATTTGGTAGATTGTTGTAGTTAGTAGGCTATGTATCTAATAGCTAGCTAGCGAAGTTTCTCGTGATCGAATATAATACGACCAAGCTTTATGTCGTTGTTGTGGGGGGGACAACTGCCAAATGACTTTCATTAGAAACCAAGCAAACAGTTGAGATTTATCAAACGCTTTTACAGGCAATGGAAGCCCGTAGGACCAATACACGTCAGCGCGTCCGTTTCCCAGCAGTCTCACTTCATATTGTACACAATCATCATGGCGACCCAGGATGGTAGGTATTGAAGAAAATATAATGCTATGCTTGCCACAAATCTATGCGGCGCAATTTATCAATTTTCAAATCATTAATTTAGGAATTTAATCGTATTTATGGTGTTGGTGCAAATTGAACATGTCAATTGGATTTGAAATCCTATTTTCTTCATAATCCAAGGTTCGCCCGGTTATCCTGGTCACTGGCTAGCTGCTAGCCAACCATATTTAGCTAGATAACGTTAGCTCTTTCGATTTTGTTACATAGCCAAAATAACTAGAGCTACTGTTACATAAGTTGTAATTTGATTCTAGAAACCTAGGACACGTGTAATAGTTGTAGCTATCGCTATGTTATTTTGTAGCTATCAGCCTTAACTATATTAGGCATTTATAAGCTATCAAGTTATGTTAACTAGCTAGCCAACTCTTATCTGACTGAAAATGTAGCTTGGATGTGTCAGCTAACTTAGCTAGCATGACTAGGTAGTTAGCGCTATTTGCAAATAAGCTACAGTAACTCGCTAACAGCCACGTGAGATGTCAGATTTAGCTAACGTAGCTAAACGACCCACAGAATACCAAATAGGTCAACCAGCCAGTTGCTTGCAGCTGCTTTGTCATAACAAACGAGCTGCATGAAGCCATACTTGCTAGTTATTACTTGGCTGAGATGACCTAATGTGACAAACTATTCCCAAACATTGAGTGTTGACAAAGCTGTGCCTGACTGATAATTCTTGTGGAGTTGAGAATTCTCAGCTAAACTATGCCTTTCACTATCCTTTCATAGGAAATGAAGAAGTCGTAATGGAAACTGAAGCCACGTTGAAAGAGCCACAACCACTGTGTGAAAATATTGGCGAAGGAAATGCTGAAGTATCGGAAACTGTGTCTCGGACAGATAATGCCGGGGAAAGCTCTTCAACTCAGGACCCCACTGTCAGCAATGGAGATGACAGTGATGAAGGAAAGGAGATGGTAGATCTAAAGATTATTTGGAACAAGAATAAGTATGATCTCAAGATTCCTTTAGATGGCACTGGAGCCAAACTGAAAGAGCGAATCCATTCACTCACTGGTAAGTAGTTGTTTAGGCTTGCGTACTAACTACTTGGATATGTATAACAGTCACAGTGTTGATTAATGTCTCTCAACCACTCTCTATTTTTCTCTCTCCCTCTATGTTAATAGGTCTTCCACCTGCTATGCAGAAAGTGATGTACAAGGGACTGCTACCAGAAGATAAGACACTACGTGAAATTAAAGTTACAAATGGTGCAAAAATAATGGTGGTTGGATCTACAATAAATGATGTACTAGCTGTAAATACTCCAAAAGAGGTTATTCAGCAGGAAGTTAAATCTGAAGAAAACAAAAAGGAACCTTTGTGTCGGCAAAAAGTAGGACTTTTCAACGTCTTTGAGTTTCATATTTGTAAATAAACAACTTCTTTGCCCAAGGTATGGTCACAGGTTATGATGTTTTTTATTCAACTGTGAACTTATAATAATGTATTGAATTTCAGCAACACAGAAAGGTGTTGGACAAAGGCAAACCAGAGGACATAATGCCATCTGTTAAAGGAACAAAGGTGAGTATTTTCAACAAAACCCGAATGATGGTTGGGAAAATATGCTTTTAATGGTTGTTTTACACTGAGTATACCAAGCATTAGGAACACCTTCTTAATATTGTTGCAGCCCCCCATCCCTTGCCCCCAGAACAGCCTCAATTCTTTGGGGCATGGACTCTACAAGGTGTCTGGCCCATGTTGACTCCAATGATTCCCACAGTTGTGTCAAGTTGGCTAGATGTCCTTTGGGTAGTGGAATATTCTTGATACACATGGGAAACTGATTGAAAACCCCAGCAGCGTTGCAGTTCTTTACACAAACCGGTGTGCCTGGCACCTACTACCATACCCCATTCAAAGGCACTTAAATATTTTGTCTTCCCTATTCACCCTCTGAATGGCACACATACACAATCCATTTCTCAATTGTCTCAAGGCATAAAAATCCTTCTTTAACCTGTCTCCTCCCTTTCATCTACACTGAATGAAGTGGATTTAACAAGTGACATCATTAAGGGATCATAGCTTTCACATGGATTCACCTGGTCAGTCTGTGTCATGGAAAAAGCAGGTATTCCTAATGTTTTGTATACTCGGTGTATATTATCCTGTTTATATATTTTTCTCACAGATATTTCCACTGGAACACTGTATCACGTTCAGGAGCTTGGAGATGGGTCGTTGTGAATGTTCTTCCACTAATGACCAGCAAGTGATCTCTCATTTGTTACACAGGAACGCTTACCAACAGTGCCTTTAGCCGGAATGTACAACAAATCTGGTGGAAAAGTTCGTCTCACCTTCAAACTGGAACAAGATCAACTGTGGATTGGAACTAAGGGTGAGATGCCCCCTTGGTTTAGTTGGATTGTGTATAAGTAAAACAGTGTTATGGCACTCACCCTTATCTGTGTACATTCTCCTACAGAGAGGACAGAGAAAATCCCAATGGGCTCCATCAAACATGTGGTGACTGAACCCATTGAAGGCCATGAGGATTATCACATGATGGTAACACGTTTCCTTACTACAAACTGCACAAGCCAGATTGACAGTTGATGTAATGTATGTTTTTTTCCATAAACACATACATTACTTTGTATTTTATCAAAAGTAGCTATCTTACTGTCATTTATGGTGCAATTCATTTTCTCTCATTCACTTTCCTAGGCGTTTCAGTTGGGTCCAACAGAAGCCTCTCAGTATTGGGTCTACTGGGTGCCAATTCAGTTTGTTGATGCAATCAAAGACACAGTCCTTGGAAAGTGGCAGTATTTCTAATGTGCCTCTATTACTGACAGTGGAAAAACTGTGATCTAGAACAGAAACATATGAAAATGGGGATCTGGAGACAACAAGGAGTCCTAAGGAACTTAACATTGAAGCATATTAGAGAAGCAAACTGAAGGATGCCAATGGACTAATCATATTATTTGGGGTTTCAAGTGCACTATGAGGCATCATCATATTCCTCAGCCCAGTTCATCATAAAAAATTGAGCAAACCCAAGGGAAAACAATAAAACTAAATGTACAGAGATTGCTGATGCATTTTTCAGTTATTCTTAAAGTAATAAATTGTATTTAAGGAAAAAAAGAAAAAAGCTGGACTAGTATGTGGTAGCCTATGTTTATTTATTCTATGGATCAACACAAGCAAACTTGCCAAAGTTGAACACAGTTTCTAAAGGTCTCAAGATATTGGTTTTTACTTGTAGTCATGATAAATGTTCATGTTAACAGAAATTATTTAAACATCTAATGGAATTTAAGAAGAGTCCCTCAGCAGAAGTAGATCACTATATAACTTAAAGTAGTAAGAAACTTACTCATGTAAGTTTTGCTATTTACAATCATCATTTATAGTTGAGGGGGGATTTCTGTTGATTATTTAAAAAGAAGAGTGTGCTGTGGTATGGTGTGGAATAGTCTCACAGATGATTCAGAATATGTTTCTATTCAGCATCAGGCCAGACATTGAGCATTACTGCAATCCAGTGTCATTCTATCATGAGACCTCTGTCACATGCAAAGGGAATTAGTATAATCACATGGTTTAGATCAGGGATGGGCAACTGATGGGGGCCACAAAAAATCTGAACTCATCATGAGGGGCCGCAGTTGCTCGTGATTCCCCTCCCCCCACCACCACATTAGCAGCCTCCCTCTTGACAGCGGATATGACACATTTTGCCATGGGGTATAGAGAAAATGTTGCTGTTATAAAGCAAGTTTGCTGCAATTCTACACATTCTGTCATATTTCAGAGACAAGATCTTGCAATTATATAACACATTTTAATATAATTCTACAAATTTTGCAATGGGGCAAAGAGTTAAACTTGCTGTTTTACAGCTAATGTCCTGTAATTCTACACATTTTGCCATAGGGTGGACAGAGAAATGTTTTTAAAATTATAACTGAGTGAGACTGACTAACAAAATCAATGGGGGCCTCCCGGACGGTAAATCGACCATTATTACTAAGTTCAGATAATGTAGCTGGCCACTAGACTAATTTACCAATCTAAAAAATGTTAGAAATGGGCTATGTGAGGGACAATCAGTGACTGACATAGCAAGAGAAAAACTGCTAATGCTCAACCAAATTTTGAAATTGCACCTTAAGTGTATTCTACCATTCTAGCTTGCAACAGCAACTTGAGACACCTACTGAGTTAAAAATAAATAAATTTGATCCGAGGGCCCTTCCCTGGTTTAGATGCACTATGCTGTTCCTACAGGAGAGGGCCACAATGTCACACTTTTACATTTCTTGTTGATAGCAATATCATCTGCCGTGGGTATAATTTTTCAGAAATGCAAAGGCCTTAATGTATTTATATACAGATAAGAACCAGTAACTGCAACTTTCAAATACATCATTTTATTTAAAGTATTTCATAAATATTACAAACACTGAAAAGCATATGAAGTCCAAGTTTGCTTTGCATTTGCCAATGTCCATTCAAATTTCCAAAGCCTAAAAATGTATATTTTTTCAAATCTGCAAAAAATATACAGACACTTTAAAAGCAAATAACGGAAATAAGTTGTTTGGGACTGACGTTGTAGTGATATTAACTGGTTATACCTTTGCCAGTAATAAGGTCATCAACTGAGCAGATACTGAACTAAATGTAAATTAAGCAACCAGCTTATAAGAGCATATCAGTGTTGTCTGGCAATAAAAAAACATATCATATTGCAACCATCTCTTGGAGTTGTCAGAGAACCATCAATTTAAACATTGTACTTGACATACTTACAATTGTGAATGTTATAATGATAATATTACAATGGTTACAGTGGTTATAATAATACTTCCGTTTCCAGACTATGAATAATAAGTCATTTTTTTGACATCGACATGGCTAGAGAAAGACCTTTAACCCAGGTGGCTCCAAGTTTCCAGTAAAGATCATCACCCTTTGGTATTCTCTAATAATTTTAGTGACGTTTTGCTGGCCTCTCAATGGGTTATTATTCAAATCAAAATCACATTTATTTATATAGCCCTTCTTACATCAGCTGATATCTCAAAGTGCTGTACTGAAACCCAGCCTAAAACCTCAAACAGCAAGCAATGCAGGAGTAGAAGCACGGTGGTTAGGAAAAACACCCGCAAGTGGTTCCTGAGGAATCCCCAACCCTTCCTCCTGCAAGCCTCCAGAGAGTTCCTGTCCTGTCTTAGCACCAAGAACTTCACTTGTGGGACCTACCAGATTTTGTATGTGAAAACATACATTTTATTTCCATGTGGTTGACTATTTGCCCTCACTTGATCTAGTACTTCAATGTGGTGTCTTTGCCTTCGCAGAGTGGAAGCTCTAGGTCATCAACCAGCTAACCCTAACCCTGCTTACTCAGCTATGGACAGACAAAGACAGCTTTGATTTACACTGATTTCATTGAGCTCAATGACACTGAAGGTACATTTAAATAATTCTGTAATATCAAGGATACCTGAAAATGTAATTTTACTAAGCATGTTGAGGACAAAGGAATTGTAATCAGTTAGGATAGAAAGACTGCTATATTTCTCCAACCTTTGAAAATATTTTTTATTATTTCAGACCCCAACTGTGTCAACCACTCCAACAACAGCGCTGACTGGCTTAAAAAGTACTTTGGGCTGTTTGTTGGTTTTGCGCCCCTAGAAGAACTCAAACGACTGCATGGAAACTTCTCAGTGGTTGGTACTAGTTCATGATTTTGACCGTTTGAACTTACGGATTCATCCAATAGTCATTTGTAACCAGTTTGAATCCATGTTCTTATTCCACTGTGTAGATGGATGTCCTGCCTATGCTGAGCCCCAGACAGCTGGGGGAGGTGGCCTCCACCCCTGGTCAGCTCAGAAACCTTGGAGATGTCCACATGATACTGATTCATGTGCTTCCCAGAGATCTGGACGAGTTCTTTGACATCGTTTCTCCAGCTGTTGAGGTATGGATGATTGATGTCCATGGTCAATTCTTATACCATTGCCTTATTTCCTATATACCTTTGCTTAGTACAATCACCACATGTGTTTCTGTCCTTCAGGGTCTTCACCTTCCGGTGGATGTGCGTCAGGTGCTGCTCCAGCAGGTGTTTGACAATGCCAACCTATCAGATCCCTCCATCAAAGACCCTGAGGTGCTGGTGTGGTTGGGCCAGAGACTCCGCCCACTTTTACCAAATCTAACAGAGGAGCATGTGGCCCCCCCTCTTCAACATCGTCAGACACAGAGACTGCAACACCAGCCAAGAAACGTAAGATCAGCACAGTGTATTATAGAAACACTAATCATTTCTAATAATGTGATGCATGTTTACAACTGACCTTCGTGTACAGTACATTACTGCTCTTAGTTGTGCTTGACAATGCATATCAATGGGTGCTCTTTCTGGTTTCTGTCATCTACAGAGTGGCATTGCTGAACTCTATCCTACCATCACTGTCCAACGGCACACAGGCTGTTGGCCAGCATCAAATAATCATCCCTCTCAGAGGTATTCACCTAGTCATCATCTCCAGTGGTGTGAAGTACTAAGTAAAAATACTTGAAAGTACTACTTAAGTTGTTTTTTTGGGGTAACTGTACTTTACTTTTACTTCACTATATTTCTAAGGAAAATTATGTACTTTTTTATGTCATCATATCATGCAAAACTCATCATACCAGCTGTATGTTTGCCTGCTTGAACGGCAATAGCTCAGATGCACATGAAACATGAAATGACCCCAGGAATGAATAAACAAAGTTCAAGAGATGCAGACAAATCATCTAACATTTAAAATGGGTGAATCTTTCCAGACAGCTGGGTGATATAACAACATATTACAATCGTAGCAAGTAGATCTTTCCTCAACAAAGTACGAGTTACCAGTAACAGTAGTAGTATCTCACTTTACTTCTCATGATCCTTCTCTCTATAATTCTCCCTAAATACATGATAATATAGAATAATGGGTTTTATATACCATGGTCTGAGGGCTGCAGTTTTGGGCTTAATGCTGGACCAAATGAGGAACAAATTAACTTACCTTATCTCATTGTTCGCAGAATCAACTCCACTACATTGCTATAGGAACGACAGCTTCTTCATGTTCCTGAGACAATCTTTCCTCAACTTTACATTCCCAAAGTTGACCAACTTCCTCTCCCTTATTCCACCACAGCGGGAATCTGAGGTACAGTACATTGAACTTGTTTCAGCTGCACTTCAACTTTTGGAAAGTGTGTTCTGGCCTCGAGTCACTGTGTATCCTATGCTATCTGTGTTTCCAGCTGCTCAACACCATGCATCCCTCAGAGCTCAGCACCATCCTCAGGAAGATTGTGCAGACTAATCTCTGCACAATCTTCCGAAACTACAAAAAACAAAATAACTCCAGAGTTCTGGAAACCATAAGGACACACACTGCTGATTGTGGTCACCATTTTCAAGCACTCACTGAGTATCCCTTTAGGATTTACTGAAAGAAAAAACTCTGTTAAATGGTGCATTCTCAGTCCTTTGACTTTGATCATTATCTGTCTGTATGAGAATCTTCCGGATGATGTGAAGAGTCCAGTCCTGCCCTGCGTCTGGCCTTTGGCTCTGGCCACTGATGACAAGGCTGAGGTTGACCGCTGGTTTGACAACAGACTGAGGAACTACCTGAAGTTCCTCAACAGAAACCTGCTCCAGTCCTCTGACACACTCAACGCCTCCTGCTTACCCTTCAGGAGACTGTAAGCTACCACACTGGAAATACCTTACATTTGCTGATGCTATTACACAGATATATCTACATCATTTAAAGTGAATAAAAGGAAGAAAAGGTTGACGACTGTCTGCTGTGGTTTTGACAGTGTGTATCTACTGGGATCCAAGCTCACTTTCAATGGCTCAGCCATAACTCAAGATGATGCGTACAGCACCATAAAGACCTACCTCAACACAGGAAGTGAGTGTTTTAGTACTAACTGCTGATTACTCCAGTTTACATTATACATATATTTATCGTTGCACTTTACACATTGCATGAATGGATATTTTTCAACATAAGGTCTGTTACCAAAGAATATGCATAAATTCTGCTTCATGACAGATATTCCTCAAGGATGTATGCCTTTTATTAAAGCTGCATACAACGGCAGCGTATATGATTTCTCACATCAAACACATATTTATTGATTTCTGACTTGTAGGTTCAGCAGCACCCAAGTGTTATAGTCCCTCTGACCCAAATCTCAACTCCACCGCCTGGTTCCTTAACTACATTGGTGTGTTCATCACCTTTGTGACTATTGAAGACTTCAACACATTTGGCTCAGAGTCAACGGTAAGCCCATCCACCTGCCTGTTTGATGAAGGGGCATCATATATTACCAAACATATATAACCAAAGGTTGATCTTTTTGTTTGTTTTTTACAGCTACAACTATTTGCCGTGAACCCTGTCAACATTGAGTTGTTCAATTTCGCCGGAGCTCCTCAAAATCTGACTAAACGCTTTACTGAGCTTATCTTCCTGCAGAACTCCAACTTCCTCCCACTGCAGTGAGTTTTGAACAGTAGCCACTAAAATAATTAGTTTTATGTTACTAACTTACTTTATTTCTTGCATTTATGTCAAGGGTATGATAACAGACAACAGTCTACATTGAATCTGAATGACGCTATGGGGAAGTTGGGCATGGCATTCTAATCCAAGATAGTGTTACTCAGTGTTTTATTTCATATTTTTGTTTTATTCCCATATCTTTAGGCTTCCACCACACTTACAATGTTTTGTCCCAGCTTCAGCTTACTCTAAGCTCAATGAGTCAGAGAGTGTGGTTGTCCTGGGCAACCTGAACCAACCCTGTACTAACGTGGACTCAGAGGTGAGCACCATCAGGATCAGTATGAGCCATTATTTCCATGTGATCATAATCCATTGATTGGTTAAGTGATACTGTTACCTAATCTTCGCTGATGTCATTTACTTCCAGATTTCGTCCGCACTGGCATCGAATATCCAAATTCGTCCGGGATCAAAGTCCGGAATCAATCACGGCCCTGGGCCCGCAGGTCACAAGTCTGACCACTGGACAGATCACTAAAGCCCCGCCCAGTGTGATTTTACAATCCCTGAGTACTCTGAGTAGTGTTTCTGGATGGAACTTGGGACAGTCCTTGTCCATCATACAGATTCTCATCACCCAAAACTTCCAGTTGATTCACTTCTTAATAGGTTTATTGCTAGTGGCCTATTGGTTGTGAGCATCATTCACAACCATGATTCATGCTTTAAACCATTCCATCCTCTCTACTTCCAATGTAGAGGATATTTCATAATTTAATGTTCTCTTTCTTCAGATAAACAAAACCGACAGTCTAATAAACCTGGGCTCTTTAGTGGGAGGTCTTCCAACCCAAACACTAACCGCAATACCCGAGCAGCAGGTTCTGACAACATCCGCCTACCCAAAATGTGTTACCAACATGCTGACTGCTCCAACAATTGTACAGCAGATCTATGTTAATAAGGTATGTACTTACAGTAGCTAGACTAACTGATGTGAAGTAGGCGTTATGAATTTCCCTCCCAATATTTCTACACGCCTCATTTAAATGTGTTATGAAAAAATCTAAGGTAATCAATCATAATAACAGTATTAATTTTAAAAGTTTGACATGTTTTTGTATGACTTATTCAGATCATCACAGTCGACATGAAACCAACGGAACTGATAGTCAATGTCCCAGATGAAATGGCAACTGACATTCCCAGCAATCTACTGAATTTCCCAACAACTGGAAATCAAACTCACTGCTCTGAACATCAACAAGAAAAAATGGAAACCTCAGCAGGTATTGAGGGGATTGTAGTATTCAAAAGCTGTGTAGACCTTCAAAATTTACACGATTATACAGTGGTGAACATGTGTATTATACATCAATAAATGTGTCTGCACCTCTGTTTCTCTCTGTTTCATTTATAGGCTGTGCTGTTCTTTGATACAGTAGCAAATGGATTGGATGAGCCTGATGAGTAAGTGTAACAGTGTTTAGAGAATGTTGGTCCTGACCAATAGCTGAGCAGAAATCATACATGTATCATTTTCACATGGGGATACATTTTTATTGTGTACTTGAACAAAAATTGGTTATGATGACATTTATAGTTCCTGTATTAACTCGAATGAATGTACTGCATTGATTTCTTTGTAGCCTTTCTGAGTACGTGCTTCAAGGATTCATTTGCTGTCGTGTCCAGACTTTCACCAAAACAAGAATTAAACCTCTCATCAGAGCTTGCAGACGTAGGGCCGGTCGAAGAAAGGTGGTTCTCAAGGAGACACCGGTGAATATTAAAAATACAACTTTTTCTACATAAACTAAAGGGCCAATCAAAACCGGTAGCCAGGCCTCCAGATTACATTGTTAATGTGCCTGTACGAATTATAACTGTTTTTATTTATTTTTCATGGCTACATGAATCCAAGCATGTATTCTCTCAACACAAGAATGACCGTAGTTACTGGAAACCCAGTAACTGAATACATATTGAATATGTTTCTCTGTTTTCAAGGAGCTTATTTTACAGACATATGAGAAAGTAACATTTTGTTTTAAAACTAACTTGCATGTGGAACAACATCAAGGTGAAAGTCCTCAAGATTTTGTCAACTATCCATCAGATATGTTGTTGTATTACAGGTAAGTTGGTCATGTCACTGACATTGTAAAATAAATTGTAAATGAAGGTAACTAATGTTAGATGAACTATTTACTGTTATTTTTTTACGCTGACATAACCAAATGAAAATGCCTTCTAAATGAACCATAAAGACAATGTAAACTGTTTGTATCTTTCTCCAGCTACACCAACATGCAACAGACCGACTGCAGATCCTACTTCATTGAAACAGGACGAGCAGACTTCTCCGTCCTGTCCGGCACGTTGGATGGAAGAAAGGTTGATCTACTGAACAATGCCAAAAAGTGCCTGGTGAGTTATGTATTCAAGATGAAAGACACAAGTTTCTGGCTGAATGTTTAAAAGCAGTGATAATGACGACATTTGATTTATTCCAGAACATCAAAGGGACACAGCTCAGTCGAGATAATGTCGAGGTCCTGGGCAACATGGCATGTGCTCTGGATGAGGACTACATTCAGAGCGCTGACTCTTACATCCTGGAGAAACTAAAGAACTGCAATGACTTCTCCGATCAGCAGATTACAGCTATGGAGACTGGTATCTGCAGTGGCAACACCACATATGGGTATGTCACATTGCTGATATTGGAGCTGTGCTGATTTGTATTCGTGTAGATACACAAAAAAATGAAGAATGAATGCATTTTTGTCTATAGATTTTTTCTTAATCAGTCTGTTCAGAAACCCAAGCACATGGACTGAAAAAACTAGAGCAGCTTGACATTCTTCCACTGTACTTGACAGAGAACTTCTGGAAACACATCAGCACGGTATACTATACATGACAATTGCATAGCACTTTGACAATATGTTGGATTCAAATCAAATTGTATTTGTAACATGCGTCGAATATCAAATCAATTAATCACATTTATTTTTAAAGCCCATCTTACATCGGCTGATGTCACAAGGTGCTGTACAGAAACCCAGCCTAAAACCCCAAACAGCAAGCAATGCAGGTGTAGAAGCATGGTGGCTAGGAAAAACTCTCTAGAATACAACAGGTGTAGACCTTACTGTGAAATGCTTACTTACAAGCCCTTAACCAATAATGCAGTTTTAAGAAAATAGAGTTCAGAAAATATTTACTAAATAACTAAAGAAATGAATAAAATAAAAAATTAACACAAAATAACCATAAAATATATATATTTGGGGTACCTCTACCGAGTCAATGTGCGGGGGTACAGGTTAGTCAAGGTAATTTGTACATGTAGGTAGGGGTAAAGTGACTATGCATAGATAATAAACAGCAAGTATCAGCAGTGTTGTCAGGGTGGCCATTTGATTAATTGTTCAGCTGTCTTATGGCTTGGGGGTAGAAGCTGGTAAGGAGTCTTTTGGACCTAGACTTGGCTCTCTGGTACCGCTTGCCGTGCGGTAGCAGAAAGAACAGTCTATGACTTGGGTAGCTTGAGTCTTTTTGGGGCCTTTGTCTGACACCGCCTAGTATACAGGCCCTGGGTGGCAGGAAGCTCCCCTATCTTTTGAATGACATCATTTGAGTGACATCATTTGAGATTGTTACCCATCTCAATTTGAAAAGCTCTCATTTACCTTATATGCGTTTCTTATTTCTTAATGTGTTCTCTTTTGACGGAAACAGTGGAATAAAAGCAAGTTCCTGAAGAAATTCATGAAAAGACTATGTACAAACAAGACAATGAAGAGGAAAATGAAGAAGCTGTTCAAATAATGCACCATGTCTTTGAGATCCAAACGAAGCACTGGTAGGTTTAAATAATATCAGGTCAATATAGCTGTTCTGTGGTTTTAATAGTGGAGGCTCCTTTATGACATGAATGATCACATTTCTTTTCAATACTTGTCTATTTAGTAAATGCATGTCCAGACTCCCTTGGCAACATTACTCAAGTGACCATAAGCAATAACGCATTCCACTGTCTGAGCGCCCAAGTAGTAATGGACAAACTGGCCAGCCTGACTGAGAAGGTAGATGATGATGACATGCAAAAGGTCATTTTGGAGAAGCTACGCCAGGTATAGAACTTTACTGACACAAAACAGGAAATCACAACAGATTTCAAACTCACAGGTTGCCAAGAGGTGGTCATTCAGTAACAGCTCTTTATGGTGTGGTCTTGTCCACTAGGCGTACCCCAAAGGCCTCTCAGACCAGCAGGTTCAGGTGCTTGGGTCAGTGTCTCGCGTGGCTTCCATGGAGCAGATTAACAAGTGGAACATCACTACAGTGGACACACTAGCAGCACTGATGGACAATGGCAATGGAGAATGGGACTCCGACAAAGTAGGGATATTTAACTTTACACCAACAATGTCTTTAAATGGTGTTAAAAAAACATGATAAACATTTTGCTTCTAAAAGATGTGCATTTGGTAGATTTTAACGAGTTGGCTTTTTGGCTTTTTGATTTAAATGTATCTTTCATCTTCCTTTCTCAATTTCAGGCCAAAGTTATTGTCACCAAGTTCTTAAGTGCTGGCAATTTGCTTGGAGCCTCTGAATTGAATTCAATTGGAGGGCCTAACCTGTGCGCACTGGACCTCAGTGTGTTGCAAGGCATCAGAAATGACAGTCTCCGGTAAGATCATCGACAGATCTTGCTGTGTGAGAGAGACACCTTGTGGTCGAGTCACTCCAGTTCACATTTATCTTTGTTGTGCTCTTGCAGTGGTTAACCTCAACAGAGTATCCAGGCCTAAACGCCCCTTAAAATGTTGGACCATTTTCATATGCTTTTTTTGTTTGAGTGTTCATAGTTAGTGTTTTTCTTGTGCCTTCTGAACACAACAGAGATGCAGATGCTCTGGAAATCACTAGCTGTTCCTCAGCACATAAGAAGGCATTCTTTGCAGTAGCTGAGATCGCCTTTCCAATCAACTTCATCCAAACCTGCGCCACTGCAGATCAGCTAACATCCTACCAGACATACCTGGGTAAGGTTTCCCTTTTCTTCATACATACATAAAGACAATGGTTTCTTGGATATCCTGTAATAAATGTGATTTAAAAGATTTAGTTCACTCGGGCTGTGACATTAGAGAACACTTGTGCCACCCCAGACCTCATTCTCACCATGTTCGTAACCCTTTTTTAGGAGGTGCCATTATCACCTACATACGGAGTCTGTCTAGGGTGAATATTAGCATGGACATCAACACTTTTATTGGTTTGGATTCAGCTGCTGTCCAGGTATGTGCTCATTCCCGTAACCATACCATTCATCAATAACCTGTGATGGCAATGACTCATATTCATTGTCATCTATCATTCTTTTCTGTAATTCTCTGCCTCTAAATAGGCTCGTAGTGTGAGTGAAGTGTCTGGACTCCTCGGCTCCAACCTAAATAGACTGAAAACCTTTGAGAATACCACTGTAATGCAGAACTGGGTGTCAAAGCAGTTACAGTCTGAGCTTGACAAGCTGGGTATCAGTCTGACCGGAGGAAGGGTGGATTCAAACACCACCCCCATGACAACAAATACTGCCACCACCATCAAAAATACAACTTCCAGTAAGGTGTCAAATGTTACATTCATGGTTAGCATGCTTCGCATGCGCTAAATCCATTTTAAAATGTGATTCCATTAGAAAGTTTACAAATCATTTCGTTTCAAAGAGGGACATTAGTTATCTGTAATGTACCATAAACATAATTATATTTATAATGTATAGGAATGTGTTGGGGAACAGAAAGTAACAGTAATGACAGAAGACATGCAAAACTTAACTTTGTTATTCTGTTCTCTCTCTCCTTATCTTTTAGGCCAGAGCAGAGGCACATATCCAGCTCCTCTGCTTTTCCTGTTTGGTCTCTTGTTCATTGCAGTGCAAATGTAGATTATAATATTGCAAGAGAAGCATTATAATTTAGACCAAATTGCATAATTATCATATCACGTCTTAATATTACATCTATTTTTGTAATCTATTTTTAAAGAAGACATTAAAGCTGACATTATATTTGACAGCCAAATGAGTGCAGTATGCAATAAATATCCCATATAATATATAGTGTTTTATCAACTCCATTGCTCCAATTGTATTTTCTATTGGTTAATCATTAATATTAATATAACTACTGTAGGTTATTTATCAACTACTACATTTTATATATATATATATAAATATATATACTTTTTTGTTTATTTAATTTTGTATGTTGGGAATGGGAAAGAAATACAGATTAATATGAGGGTGTTCTGTTGTGGGTTTTACTAAGAAGGGCCACTTTAATCTGCCAGAAATGCTTTTCTCAAAGAAAGGGAGAAAGATGTGACTTTTCAATTCAAATGAAAAAGCGTCCAATTTGATTTTCTAGTTTTATATTTGCTCGTCAATGTTATTATTATTTACGGAACATGGTTTTAATTTGTTCAGTTGATGGTCCACAATAGTGATAGGCCTAAGAAACTGCATGGGTCAATCAGGATCAAAGAAATCAAATGGGTACGACAAAAACGTGTGTTCCCTATGCCCATCATCAGCAAATGAAAATACCAGAGAAAAAGAGGCCCGACTCGGTGGAAAATCTTTCTCCCTGCAGCTGGTGGCGTTTTTTCGTTGTTTCGCCCACCATGCAAGGAGGTTTGTATGGAGGTCAATGAGATGGTCGAATTTGTTCAACAACAAAAAATAATGGCTTGTTTTCTACGTGAGGTTTATTTGGTCGAATATAACTTTCTTAAATTGTTAGGAGTGTACTGATATAAGTAGGACAGGTGACATCCCGTCAACTTTGAGAAAAAAAACACATAGGAGTTATCTCGAGATAGCTATGCATATTCCTTGTATGAGGCTAGTAGCAGTATATCCAATGAATACAGGAGGTTTACGTCAACAATCCTCATGGAAATGTATCCACCAATCCAAAGAAATGATAGGCGGGAGCTAGACAGCCCTCTGTGTCGCTTTGTGAAAAACGACTCCCATTGTCATGTATAATTAAGCAATAATGCACGAATATGTGTGGTATAATTAGAGCAGTAGAACTAAATGTTTTGTCATATCAGTGGTATACATTCTGCCATACCATGGCTTTCAGCCAATCAGAATTCAGGGCTCAAACCACCCACGTTATAATCTTTGATAATACCCAGTGTTAGCACCACGTGTGCTTTTATTTTGAAATGTTCAAATATTTTATTGTATTTTTATTATTAACGACAAATCGATTTAACAAGTACATGGGGGAACACAAGTCTATATATAAACAATACCCAAAAGACAAATGTTGAAATCAACATCCCGGAAATTGGTCACAATTACGTCAAAGGTCACACGAAATATTTTTTGGAACTAACTCGTTTGAAAGGTTTCACTCGCATATGGCATGGACTCAGGACACATTTCAGGCGAAAAGAAGAAAAGTCCTCCTATCAAAGTTCTTTCCAGCCAACTCCGAGAGGGAAAAGATAGCCGATTGAATGGCAAGCTCGAATTTAATATAAAAAGACTGGGACAATTGAAAAATACCGCACTTGTAGTCTCTGTGGTTTGGATGCAAGGGACAATACTGGAAGTTAGGTCCGATCACAACACGGTTCTTCTTTTGGATGAGACGGGGACATTCGTTGTCAATGGCGTCAACAACATTCCCAAGGGCAACCCATGCCTACTTCAGGGTGAGATGCACTTTTATTTTCCTTCTAGCTGCAGCTAAAATATGTACAACATTTAACAAAACCTTTGATTTGTTACGCCCTGATTTTACACAGGTAATTATGTCATGGTGATGGGGATGATCCAGGCCCTATCTCCAGAACCTGTCATTCGCGCGGTAAAGATGGCAGACCTTTCTGAACGTGCTGCGATTCACAGAAAAATGTGGAAGTTGGAGGTGGAAGACCTTCAGCAAACACTCACGTAGAAAGAAGCATAAGCATTATGTTGATATCAATGCCTGTTTGTTTTCATTTATTTTTATCAAAATTTAAATATTGCTACTGGTTTTGAGCGGTTTCTATATTTCATTGCCAAAGGTAATGGATCATAGCCTAGAAGTACGTGCCCATCACCGTTTTTGATAGAAAGTGCATTATATGCACATATTATAGCCTAACACTGTTTATGATAGGCTATAATTAAGCAATAAGGCACGAGGGGGTCTGGTATATGGTCAATATACCATGGCTAAGTATACTGTCAGCATTCAGTGCTCGAACCACCCAGTTTATAATATATGCATATATTACACTAAACATGTCAGAAGAGCTGGAGGAGGATTATGATTGGAAAAAAGCTAGTCCGGGCAAGAAAGCACAAACTCAAACAAAAGACAAAGAATTTAAATTAAAGAATGAACAATGATCTCATTTGGTAGTAACATTATCTATTTTATTTGTGCTTATGTCATGCATACACATTGAAAAAGTGCCATTAAGTGAATTCTACAGAAGCACACAATTGTATGTGATGAATGAAAATAAATGGGGCCTATACAATCAATGACACCCTTGTAAAACCATGGACTTAGGAACGCTCCAAGGTGCCTGGATTTCAATCAAAACATCCTGAAATAAGACTTCTTCCGCAGCATAACCACTCATTCATTCATCCTAAAGGCATTTAGGCCTAAGACAACAGATCTATATATCTCTCTCTTGAAAAAAAAAAAAAAAGAAGCAATTTACGCACCATAAAAGTATTTAACAATTGAAAATTAATCTTGATATGTAATAGTCTGTTAGGTTTATGTACTCTTGTTTGTATATTTCTGTGTTCCTTTTGTATTTGTGTTCATAATAAAAATACTTTGACAGTAGCTCGAGCCATCTTCCATGAACAAGCAGCCTGTATGTATCACGTGATATTTTGGCGTCTGGAGCGTCTACCAGTATTTGCATGACACCATTGAGCTAGGACTGATATGAGACCAAGAAGGTAACACAGCAAATCTATGAGCTATAACTATTTCACTTTTCAAAATTGTGTCCATAGACAAACAAGTGATATATATTTTTTAACGTACATGTCAATGAATATAATATAGCTACTACGGTTGCTTTAAAATAGAGATTGACAGCATAAATTACATTTGTTTCGATATATTGTGCATCACATGGTCTCTTTTCCTGCACTGAAACAGGGGCCTTGAAGTTCAGTTCTTTCGTGAGTAGCTACTAGTGTATTTAATACACCGCATTAGCATTTTTTTAGAATGAAATCGGTTCCTTTAGGAAGAGCCATGGCTTTTATATGTTGATACAGGCAGGGCTGTTGCTGCATAGCACATTGATGAAGACACGCAATCGCGTCGTCTGTCTTAATGGAATTGTAAGGAATCTCATCTAGTGCGTCTTAATTCTCCTTCCGACCCGATGTATCATGCATGTACATACATAAATGTGTATTACTGAGCAATGATTCGACGTGCAGAGTTGAAACATGCGTTAGCATTGATGGCATAAAGGGCGTTCCGTTCATAGTTCATTATTGCATACGCTGTTATGCAGAATATGGCGTATAGACAATATATGATTACCTATCACAGGGTGGTAGGCTGTCAACTAAATTTTGTATCAATACATTATTTCAAGCCGTTTGCTTCTATGGTGGATTTGGAGGTTAGATTCTGTGTTGAGTCCTATTACATAGGTCTATGGTTGAGTCAGCAGATGTCTGCCGAAAATTCATTAAACAGATTCAGATGTGCAGATACAAGCACTGACCACAGGGTTTATTTTGTTATTTTTGTGAGTTAAATATTCAACCTAATTTGCTTTTTGTGACCCCCAGGTCTCCCAAGCAGTACCGTAAGACACCAAAATCAGCAAGGGATCACACCACGCTGTCCTTGTCAAGTACCCTGTTCTGTCACAATGCTCTGAGTCACCTTCCCGTTGCAACATGTACATCACAGACCACAGCCCAACTACTGGGGTGGTGACAATCGTAGTGATCCTCATTGCTGTTGCTGCCCTCAGTGTTCTCATCTGCGGATGTTGGTGCTACCTGCTCCTGCAGCGGATTGGCCAGTCTGAAGATGAGGAGAGTATTGTAGGAGAGGGCGAGACCAAGGAGCCCTTCCTGATGGTACAGTACTCCACCAGGGGCCCTCACGTCGAGCACAAAACCAAGCTCGCCCACAACGGCACTGAGAATCACACTTAACTGTGTCATTAAGAAACTGTGTCATCACCTAATATTAACCAAGAGGATCACCTCATTCACATTTCCTGCTGATCATCATCTTTCATCGTGCCATTGAAGGATGATAAACGGACTGCAGCTCAATGTCTTATGAGGAAATGTGATATTTTTGTTTCTCATTCCATTGTGTGGATCTCAGGATGTGAGGTTGTGAACAGTTCATTGTTAGGTTTCTTAAGTATACATATTTTGAACTCAAAAATGTACATCTGATTGATGTTGATAGTTTTTGTTACCTCAGCAATCCACTACTGAATTGTGACGGTAGACAGCGCTCTGAACAAATGAGTGGGCAAAACCTTCTTTAGAGCTTGTTGGAAGAATGTATGACAAATTGATGACAAAACCATTTACTTAATATCAAGTTGCTCAAATGATTTGAAATGTGCTTAATTTGTTTGTTTGTTTTGCATAGTTGAACTTGGTTTTATTTACCTTCAGTATTCAAATGTGAGTTAATAGCCATTTTAATAATTTGCTTAATGCCAGATTTGCCCGAAGATAAAAAGTGTGATTCACTAGTTTATGTCTGTTTGTCGCTGCTACTTACTAAATAATCTATTTTCTCCTGTGGTTGCACAGATAACCACTGAAATAAAACCAGTCATTGAAAGGGCAATTCTTCTTTGATAAACCATCACATTTCACAAGCACAACAAGGTCCCGGGTCTGAGTTTTAGTGAGGTTCGCACTCTAAAATACTATTTGAGGAACAGCAAAAATTTGGCCATGATTACTACACATTTAGATAGCTGGCTAGACTAATTTAACAATCTAAAATGTTTTTTTGCCATGGGCTAATTGAGTGACAGTCAGTGAGCGACATGTAAGAAGAGGGAAACTGCTGATTCACAACCAAGTTCGAAATTGCACCTTGTGTATTTTACTATTCTAACTCTCAACAGTAAGTTGAAACCCCAACTGTTCCTAAAAAAATGATAGATTATTATATATTTTTTTAATGTTGGCAAGGTCCGTACCTAGGTGTCCTCATTTGTAGCTACAACACTGAGTAGCTGCTACAACTGACATGGGTTGAGGAGTCCTGCCAAGAAGCTACCAAGAGCCAATGACATATTTTCTATATTCAGTTGCAATATAGGAAATCCCGATGGCCAGATTCTATGGTAGCTGAGTAGGTTGATATTTGATGAAACAATGTTATAAAGTATTATGAAATGTAAATAACATTGTGAAGACTATTGTTCTCTTTGTCATTTGATGTACCATTGTATCATTTCTTGACTTGCTAAATAAAGGTTACATTTTAAAAAATACAAATCCACTTTAAATGTTATATCGGTCCATAGGTCTTATGATTCCTTTAGATTAATTCCTTACAGGTGTATGTATTGTTGATAGTTGTTCTTATTGCTGTTTAAACGATGGTGAAATATCATAATAATGTGACAATTTGTAGATTTTTATATGATTACACAAATGGTAATAGTATTGGTTCCAATAAGTTTTGCTGACAAACTTGAGATGACCCCACTTCTGTCTTGAGAGTTCAGCAGCTTGTGAAATACAGTATACATCTAAAAGTACTACTAAAAGTATGACCACCTGCATAAGTAATATGCAGTATGCATAGACTTAATTGGGAGGCTCAATGCCTACAGTGTCATACCAGTGCAGAGAGATGATTCATCATCTCCCATATAGCCTGAAGGCAGTTTAGAGTTAGTACCTACCCAAAACACAGGGCGCATTCCTCAGCCCAGGCATTGCTGACATGCCAGATCCTACAACGCCTGAATAGGTATTTTACATTTCAGCTAACAACATCATATGTTACAGCAATCTGTCAGTCGATGACACAGTCGATGAAGTGGCACGAAACCTTTGGTTGATGCATGCAACATCTGAGCAGGGGACCTGCCTACTACAGTGCCTATAGAAAGTCTACACCCCATTGAATTTTTTTCAAATGTTGATTTAATTGTAATTTGTCATTAATCTACATTAAGTAATCGATAATGCCAGTGAAAATAAAATTCTACACATGTTTACTAAATTAAATAACTAAAATATAGTAATTGCATAAGTATTCATCCCCTTTGTTTAGGCAAGCCTAAATTAGTTCAAAGTAAAATGTGGCTTAACGAATCACATAACTTGTGTGTGAAATTACAGGGTTTGACATGATTTCTGAATGACTACCCCTTCCTCTGTCCCCGATACAAACATCTGTAAGGTCCCTTGGGACAAGTATTGAATTTCAAGCACAGATTCAAGGACAAAGGGAGCTTTTCAAAAGCCTCATAAAGAAGGGCAGTGATTGGTAGATGGGTAACAATAACAAATCAGACATTTAATACAGATCTTTAAGCATGATCAAGTTAATAATTATACTGTGGATGATGTACTAAACCACCCAGACACATCGAATATGCAGTTGTCCTTCTGAACTGAGCTGTAGGACAGGAATGAAACTGCTTAAGGATGTCACCATGAGGCCATTGGTGATTTTAAAAAAGCTACAGCAAACTGGTCTCAGACTAGACGTTACATAGTAAATGTAAATATGGGACACTCAAATTAGTATGAGATGTTATGTTTGGCATAGTTACATAAGATAGGTTACTTAAGGCGAACACGAAAGGAGTGTGGTTGTGTACTGCGAACGTCTAGCAACGAAAATGTTGCGTGTTCGAATCTCATAACGGACAATTTTAACTAATTAGCATCTTTGCAACTACCTACTACTTTCGAGCTACTTTGCAATTACTTAGCATGTTATCTAACCCTTCCCCTGACCTTAACTCTTTTAGCTAACCTTAACCCTTTAACCTAACCCCTAGCTAACGTTAGCCACCTAGCTAACATTAACCACCTAGCTAATGTTATCCATAACAAATTGGAATTGGTAACACAAGTTTTGCAAATTCGTAACATATTATACATTTTGCAAATTCATCAAATATATTGACAATTTGCAAATGGTAAAATATCATATCAATTGTAAATCGTAACATGTCATACTAAATAGTTTTTCAGGATGAAAAAAAACAGGGTGGAGCTAAGCACAGGCAAAATCCTAAAAGGAAACCTGCTTCAGTCTGCTTTACACCAGACACTGGGAGAGGAATTCACCTTTCAGCAGGACAAGAACCTACAACACAAACCCAGATCTACACTGGAGTTGCTTACCAAGAAGACAGTGAATGTACCCGAGTGGCCAAGTTACAGGTGTGACTAAAATCTGCTGAATAATCAATGGCAAGACTTGAAAATGTCTGTCTGGCCATGATCCCCAACACCTTGACAGAGCTTGAAGAACTTTAAAAAGAATAATGGGCAAATATTGCACAATACAGGTGTGCAAAGCTCATATGAGACTTTACCAAGAAGACTCAAAGCTGTAATTGCTGCCGAAGGTGTTTGTAAAAATGTATTGACTAAGGGTGGTGAATACTTATCTAATAAAGGTGTTTTTTTTATTTTTCATTCATCTTAAAATATATATATATACGTTTTGCAAATTCATAACGTATTGTATGAATTGAAATTCGTAACATACCATATGAAATTGAGTTTTTTCAGAATGAAACGAAAGTGATGGAGCTAAGGACAGGTAAAAACCTAAGAGTGAAACTTGCTTCAGTCTGCTTTACACCAGACACTGGGAGGGGAATTCAAAGAATTCAAGAATAATAAAAATAATAATGGGCAAATATTGCACAATACAGGTGTGCAAAGCTCTTATTAGACTTCACCAAGAAGACACAAAGCTGTAATCGCTGCCAAAGGTGTTGGTAAAATGTATTGACTAAGGGTGGTGAACATTTACAGTGAATTTGGAAAGTATTCAGTCCCTTTGACTTTTTCCATTTTGTTACGTTACAGCCTTATTCTAAAATGTATTAAATAAAACATTTCTCATCAATCAACACACAATACCCCATGATGACACAGTGAAAACAGGGTTGTAGAAATGTTTAACCAATTTATTACAAATAAAAAACAGAAATACCTTATTTACATAAGTATTCAGACACTTTGCTATGAGACTTGAAATTGAGCTCAGGTGCATTCTGTTTCTATTGATAACCCTTGAGATGTTTCCACAACTTGATTGGAGTCTACCTGTGCTAAATTCAATTGATTGGACATGATTTGGAAAGCACACACCTGTCTATTTAAAGTCCCACAGTTGAAAGTGTATGTCAGAGATTTTCTGTCTGTATTGAATAGTTTATCATCTGGTAAATCTAATAGGAGTGGCCTACTATTGGAGGTATTAATGTTATTATGGAGAATTGAGAGAATGGGTGTATTTGTGAGATTCTACTGGGTCCCAGCACGTTCCCATTCAGGTGTGGAAGGGGATGAAATTGTAGACCAGTTAGCTAAAAGAGCTTTGAAACGAGATATAATTGATATTAATGTGCCACTGGGTAGAGGAGAGGCCAAATGTAAGATCAGAGCCATTTTGATAGATGTGTGTCAGAAGAGATGGGACTCTGAGCACAAGGGCCAGCATTTATATGCCCTCCAAAGAAAGGTCGGTGGACCATGATTCAAAGGTCAGATTAGGAAGGAAGGTGGTGTTTGCTCAATTGCTCTCGTCATTACATCTGGTTGGCAAACATGTGAATGGTTGGTGTCTGGAGTGTATGGTCAATTAAACAGTGGCGGTTAAATTGTTGTTCAATTGTTGTAAGTATGTTGAAGAGAGGGAAATATTGAAGTGTAGGGTCATTGAGGTTGAACAGGGTTGGAAGAGATTATGGGGATAGGGGAGGGTCTATTAGAAGTTAGTAGGTCTATTTTTTATTTTCTGAAAGTACTGAGTTAAACATTTTTTTGTATTATTTCACCTTTATTTAACCAGGTAGGCCAATAGAGAACAAGTTCTCATTTACAACTGTGACCTGGTCAAGATAAAGCAAAGCAGTGCGACACAAACAACAACACAGAGTTACACATGAAATAAACAAACGTACAGTCAATAACACAATAGAAAAGTCTATATACAGTGTGTGCAAATGAGGTAATATTAGGGAGGTAAGGCAATAAACAGGTTGTAAGTGGCGAAGTAATTACAATTGAGCAATTAAACACTGGAGTGATAGATGTGCAGAAGATGAACGTGCAAGTAGAGATACTGGGGTGCAAAGGAGCAAAAAAAAGTCATTAAAATAAATAACAATATGGGCATGAGGTAGTTGGGTGGCCTATTTACAGATGGGCTATGTACAGGTGCAATGATCTGTAAGCTGCTCTGACAACTGATGCTGAAAGTTAGTGAGGGAGATATGAGTCTCCATCTTCAGTGATTTTTGCAATTCGTTCCAGTCATTGGCAGCAGAGAACTGGAAGGAAAGGCGGCCAAACGCGGAATTGGCTTTGGGGGTGACCAGTGAAATATACCTTCTGGAGCACGTGCTACGGGTGGGTGCTGCTATGGTGACCAGTGAGCTGAGATAAGGCGGGGCATTACCTAGCAAAGACTTATAGATGACCTGGAGCCAGTGGGTTTGGCGACGAATATGAAGCGAGGACCAGCCAACAAGAGCATACAGGTCGCAGTGGCGGGTAGTATATGGGGCTTTGGAGACAAAACGGATGGCACCGTGATAGACTGCATCCAATTTGCTGAGTAGAATGTTGGAGGCTGTTTTGTAAATGACATCACTGAAGTCAAGGATCGGTAGGATAGTCAGTTTTACGAGGGTATGTTTGGCAACATAAGGGAAGGATGCTTTGTTGCGAAGTAGGAAGCCGATTCTAGATTTAATTTTGGATTGAAGATGCTTAATGTAAGTCTGGAAGGAGAGTTTACAGTCTACCAATTGTTATTTATCACATGCGCCGAATACGACAGTGACCTTACAGTGAAATGCTTACTTACAAGCCCTTAACCAACAATGCAGTTTTAAGAAAATACCTAAAAAAAAAGTAAGAGATAATAATAACAAATTATTAAAGAGCAGCAGTAAATAACAATAGCAGTGCTATATACAGGTGGTACCGGTACAGAGTCAATGTGTGGGGGCACTGGTGTTGAGGTAATATGTACATAAGGGTAGAGTTATTAAAGTGACTATACATAGATAATAACAGAGAGTAGCAGCAGCGTTCCAGAGGGGAAGCAAGGTAGGACGATTTAGAAATGTTGCAAATGGTGATTGACCACACTCCAGCACAGAAGGTGGGGGCATGCACCTTTAACATTGGTTTGCTGACTGCCATTATATCATAGAAGAAGAAGTGCATATCAGATCAAAAAACAAAATATTTCTGCAGCATTGAAGGTCCCCAAGAACACAGTGGCTGCCATCATTCTTAAATGGAAGAAGTTTGGAACCACAGACACTTCCTATAGCTGGCCGCCTGGCCAAACTGAGCAGTCAGGAGAGAAGGGTCTTGGTCAGGGAGGTGACCAAGAACTCGATGGTCACTCTGACAGAGCTCCAGAGTTCCTCTGTGGAAATGGAAGAACCTTCCAGAAGGACAACCATCTCTGCAGCACTCCACCAATCAGGCCTTTATGGTAGAGTGGCCAGACAGAAGCTTTTCCTCAGTAAAAGGCACGACAGCCCGCTTGGCGCAAAGTACAAAGAGATCCTTAATGAAAACCTACTCCAGAGCGCTCAGGACCTCAGACTGGGGCGAAGGTTCACCTTCCAACATAACATCGACCTTAAGCACATAGACAAGACAACACAGGAGTGGCTTCGGGACAAGTCTCTGAATGTCCTTCAGTGGCCCAGCCAGGGCCCGGACTCCAACCCGATCGAACATCTCTGGAGACCTGAAAATTGCTGTCCAGTGACACTCCCCATCCAACCTGACAGAGAAGAATGGGAGAAACTCCCCAAATACAGGTGTGCCAAGCTTGCAGCGCCATACCCAAGAAGACTCGAGGCTGTAATCGCTGCCAAAGGTGCTTCAACAAAGTACTGAGTAAAGGGTCTGAATTCTTATGTAAATGTCATGTTTCTATTTTTTTATTTTTTATAAAATATTTAATAAGTTTTAGAATAAGGCTGAAATGTTAAAAAATGTGGAAATAGTCAAGGGGTCTGAATACTTTCTGAATGCACTGTATCTAAAATGTGCACTACCGTTCAAAAGTTTGGGGACACAGAAAAACAGTGTAGACATTGTTATTGTTGTAAATGACTATTGTAGCTGGAAACGGCAGATTTTTTTTATAGAATATCTACATAGGCGTACAGAGGCCCATTATCAGCAATCATCACTCCTGTGTTCCAATGGCACATTGTATTAGCTAATCCAAGTTTCTAATTTTAAAAGGCTAGTTATCACTAGAAAACCCTTTTGCAATTATGTTAGCACACCTTAAAACTGTTGTCCTGATTAAAGAAGCAATAAAAAACTGGCCTTCTTTAGACTAGTTGAGTATCTGGAGCATCAGCATTTGTCGGTTTGATTACAGGCTGAAAATGGCCAGAAACAAAGACCTTTCTTCTGAAACTCGTCAGTCTATTCTTGTTCTGAGAAATTAAATGAAGGCGAGAAATTGCCAAGAAACTGAAGATCTCGTACAACGCTATGTACTACTCCCTTCACAGAACTGCCCAAACTGGCTCTAACCAGAATAGAAAGAGTGGGAGGCACCGGTGCACAACTGAGCAAGAGGACAAGTATATTAGTGTCTAGTTTGAGAAACAGACGCCTCACAAGTCCTCAACTGGCAGCTTAATTAAATAGTACCCGCAAAACACCTGTCTCAACTTCAACAGTGAAGAGGCGACTCTGGGATGCTGGCCTTCTAGACCTGTTGGATCGGAGGTTGAGGGCTAGGGCCATTCCCCCTAGAAATGTTCGGGTAACATCTCACAGCAAGAACTGGCAAATTTGGTGCAGTCCATGAGGAGGAGATGCACTGCAGTACTTAATGTAGCTGGTGGCCACACCAGATACTGACTGTTACTTTTGATTTGCCCCCCCCCCCCTTTGTTCAGACTAACATTATTCCATTTCTGTTAGTCACATGTCTGTAGAACTTGTTCAGTTTATGGCTCAGTTGTTTAATCTTTTTATGTTCATACATGTTAAGTTTGCTGAAAATATACGCAGTTGACAGTGAGAGGAGGTTTCTTTTTTGCTGAGTTTATATCCTACCAACGGGACATTAAAAACGGTAATATCTTATGTTGCACCGACTAGTGGCTGAACGACGACATTAAGAACATAAACACGATCGACAAGACAGAACAGCAACCATTGGTTAGACACAGGGTGGGTGCCTATGCATTTATGTAAACAACAGCTGGAGCACAATATCTAAGGAAGTCTCAAAGTTTTCCCTCCTGAGGTAGAGTATCTCATGATAAACTGTAGACCACAATATCTACCTAGAGTTTTAATCTGTATTTTTCGTAGCTGTCTACATACCACCACAGAGCGAAGTTAAAACTAAAACCGCACTCAATGAGCTGTATTCCGCCATAGGCAAACAGGAAAACACTCATCCAGTGGTTGCGCTCCTGGTGGCTGGTGACATTAATGCAGGGAAACTTAAATCACTTTTAACACATTTCTATCAGCATGTGAAATGTGCAACCAGAGGGAAAAAAATCTGGACCACCTATACTCCACACACAGAGACGCGTACAAAGCTCTCCCTTGCCCTCCATTTGGCAAATCTGACCATAACTCTGTCCTCCTGATTACTTCTTACAAGCAAAAATGAAAGCAGGAAGCACCTGTGACTCGGTCTATAAAAAAGTGGTCAGATTAAGCAGATGCTGAACTACAGGACTGTTTTGCTATCAGAGACTGGAACATGTTCCGGGATTCTTCCGATAGCATTGAGGAGAACACCACATCAGTCACAAGCTTTATCAATAAGTGCATCGAGGACGTCGTCCCCACAGTGACTGTACGTACATACCCCAACCAGAAGCCATGGATTACAGGCAACATTCGCAACGAGCTAAAAGGGTAGAGCTGCCACTTTCAAGGAGCAGGACTCTAACCCGGAAGCTTATAAGAAATCCCGTTATGCCCTCTGACGAACCATCAAACAGGCAAAGCGTCAATACAGGACTAAGATCGAATTGTACTACACCGGTTCCGACGCTCGTTGGATGTGGCAGAGCTTGCAAACTACTACAGACTACAAAGGGAAGCATAACTGAGAGCTGCCCAGTGACAGGACCCTACCAGACGAGCTAAATAACTTCTATGCGCACTTCGAGGCAAGTAACATTGAAACATGCATGAGAGCATCAGCTGGTACTGATGACTGTGTGATTAAGACCTTTAAACAGGTCAACATTCACAAGGCCGCTGGGCCTGATGGATTCCCAGGACGTGTATTCCGAGCATGCACTGACTAACTGGCAAGTGTCTTCACTGACATTTTCAACCTCTGAGTCTGTAATACCAACATGTTTCAAGCAGACCACCATAGTCCCTGTGCCCAATAACACTAAGGTAACCTGCCTAAATGACTATTGACCCGTAGCACTTTGTAGCCATGAAATGCATTGAAAGGCTGGTTATGGCTCACAATACCATTATCCCAGAAACCCTAGACCCACTTCAATTTGCATACCGCATCAACAGATCCAAAGATGACGCAATCTCTATTACACTCCACACTGCCCTTTCCCACCTGGACAAAAGGAACACCTATGTGAGAATGCTATTCATTGACTACACCTCAGCATTCAACACCAGTGACCTCAAAGCTCATCACTAAGCTAAGACCCTGGGACTAAACACCTCCCTCTGCAACTGGATCCTAGACTTCCTGACGGGCCACCCCCAGGTGGTAAGGGTAGGTATCAACACATCCACCACGCTGATCCTCAACACAGGTACGTGCTCAGTACCCTCCTATACTCCCTGTTCACTCATGACTGCACGGCCAGGCACAACTCCAACGCCATCATTAAGTTTGCTGATGACACAACAGTGGTAGGCCTGATCACCGACAACGATGAGACAGCCTATAAGGGAGGTCGTCAGAAACCTGACCGTGTGGTGCCCCCCCCTATTTTCTTAAAACTGCATTGTTGGTTAAGGGCTTGTAAGTAAGCATTTCACTGTAAGGTCACTGTCGTATTCGGCGCTTGTGACAACTAAAATTTGATTTAATGATCAATTACCGTTTTAAACTGATAAACTCGTATTAGCTGACACAATGTGCCATTGGAACACAGGAGTGAATGTTGCCGATAATGGGCCTCTGTACACCTATGTAGATATTCCATTAAAAATCAGCTACAAAAGTCACTCACAACAATGTCTACACTGTATTTCTGATCAATTTGATGCTATTTTAAATGGACACTTTTTTTTGCTTTTCTTTAAAAACAACGACATTTCTAATTGACCCCAAACTTTTGAACGGAAGTGTATATTTGTTTTTTATTTTTCATTAATCTGTAAATGTTAGAATTTCTCCTCAGCATTATTTTATGTAGAGCATAGTAAAAAAACAAATCCATTTTCAACCCACTTTGTAATACAATAAATTTGAAGAAATCCAAGGAGGGTGTAGAGACTTTCTATAGGCACTGTATATTACATGGGTCTCATTCCCCTGCTCAGACATGGCATGCATCAACCAATGGTGCCATCAACCAACATGACCAAAATTATGTGGACACCTGCTTGTCGAACATCTCATTCCAAAATCATGGGCTTTAATATGGAGTTGGTCCCCCCCTTTGCTGCTATAATAGCCTCTCTTCTGTGAAGGCTTTCCACTAGATGTTGGAACATTGCTGCGGGGACTTGCTTCCCTTCAGCCACAAGTGTATTAGTGAGGTCGGGCATTGATGCTAGGCCTGACTCACAGTCAGGGTTCACAATTCATTCCAAAGGTGTTTGATGGGATTGAGATCAGGGCTCTGTGCAGGTCAGTCAAGTTCTTTCACACCAATCTCAACAAACCATGGACATTGCTTTGTGCATGAGGGCAATGTCATGCTGAAACAGGGAAGGGCCTTCCCCAAACTGTTGCCACAAAGTTGGAAGCAAAGAATTGCCTAGAATGTCATTGTATGCTGTAGCATTAATATTTTCCTTCACTGGAACTAAGGGGCCTAACCTGAACCATGAAAACAGCCACAGACCATTATTCCTCCACCAAGCTTTACAGTTAGCACTATGTTTTTGGGCAGGGAGTGTTCTCCTGGGATCCGCCGAGCCCATATTTGTCAGTCGGACTCTAAGGTGGTGACATGTGATTAATCTCTCCAGAGAACAAGTTTCCACTGCTCCAGAGTCCAATGGCGGTGAGCTTTACACCACTCCTTCTGATGCTTGGCATCGTGCGTGGTGATCTTAGGCTTGTGTGCGGCTGCTCGGCCATGGAAACCCATTTCATGAAGCTCCCGACGAACAGTTCTTGTGCTGACATTGCTTCCAGAGGCCGTTTGGAATCTTGGTAGTTAGTGTTGCAAGATAGCACGTTAAAGAAAATCATCTTCAGCACTCGTTGATCCTGTTCTGTGAGCTAGTGTGGCCTACTACTTTGTGGCTGAGCCATTGTTGCTCCTAGACGTTTCCACTTCACAATAACAGCACTTAGTTGGACTGGGGCAGCTCTAGCAGGACAGAAATTTGACTGACTTGTTGGAAAGGTGGCATCCTATGACAGTGCCACGTTGAAAGTCACTGAGCTCTTCAGTAAGACTGCCAATGTTTACCTATGTAGATAATATGGCTTTGTGCTTGATTTTACATACCTCTCAGCTACAGGTGTGGCTGAAATAGTCAAATACACAAATTTGAAGGGGTGTCCATACTTCTGTATATATCGTGTGTGGTTAGCTGGTACGTAAAATACCTATCCAGGCGTTGCAAGATCTGGCCGGTGTCAGCAACGCCTGGGCAGAGGAACGGCCCATTTTGTGTTTAGCTGACACCTATCCAGGAGTTGTAAGATCTGGCATGCATCTGCAATGTCGTCAGGCAGGAACTCGACTATTGTCATTCCACAAACCATTGTATCCATCCTACCACATGCTGATTGATTAAACTTTGCAAAATGTCTTTCATTTTAGACTTCATGACAACTAAGCACATTGCATAGAATGTCAACCTACATTTAGGCTGCTACCCTAATGAACAAGTACAAAATCAATACTTGCAACAAGAAATCAAGATTTTATTTTGGTTGGTTGGCATATTCCAAAACCAACAGGCATAAATGCAACAAATTATGGAAATAATGAAAAAGACCTACGTGAACATAATTTTTGAAAGGATGTATAATTCCATTTCAAAACATTCCAATCTTCAGACTTCTGAATCATATAAAACAAAAAGGAACCTTTCTTAAAAACTCAAATACAAAAACAAGCCTTTTTTTATGTGACCTTTCGACATAAGAGCTGTTCTGATGGTGTCTACCCCTGCTTTGGCTTCTCTGAGCAGGACATCAATCCATTTTATGACAAGCAATCTTTGTGACGCGTCAATGATTGCTACGTTACGTAAAAGGCAATGGTGCATCTCTTTATCTGTGATAAAAGGAACACCGCTATGATCATTTGGAGCACATGGCCAACTGTGTACTTCCCATTAAAATCAAGCTGTGATCTGCATCTCTCCTCTTAATGGTACAGACTAGAGCCTCCCAAAGGCTTACCTGAACCTGTACCTCTTTTACTTAACACTGCAAAATATATTGCATCCCAACATAATCATTGTCATCAAATCATTACTTTATGTCTTTAAGCAGAAAACTATATTTGCCAAAGTCATTGTCATTTGGGGCTATAAGATGGTCTTTTCTCGCTTTGGCCAGTTTCATCAAAAGGAACTGCCTGCGCTCCGTCCATTCCTTTAGTTCCTCGTTTCCATGAGCCAGTTTACACAACTCCTCCTCTGTGCAAGTGCCTTTAAGGTATCTGTGGAAATGGATGCAGTATCAGAAATGTCAGTCACCAAGAACACCATTTCCAGTAATCAAATTAGGCACCAGTGACCTAAATAAACATTGAATTAGCATAGAAACCTTACCTCTCGCAAACTCTGAAGGTGCCAGTGGGGAAGCGATACTGCCAGCAGTTCTGATCGTCTTCAGAGTTAAACACTTTCTCTCTGTGTTTTTCTGAGGTGATGTGCTGCTGCCACTGCCTGTCACTGTTGCAGTTCTTACCACAAAGCCAACAGTGGTTGCCAGTCTAGCATAACAGATATCATCAAGATGATATTAGCATGTTGAAGGTTTGTGGTCACTTACAGCATGTTGAAGGTCATATAACCATCTGGGTGTGGTTAAAACAGAGATTGCTTACCATCTCCTCAGCATAGTCTGTGGGCATGTGGATCTGCTTCCCGTTCTCCTTGATGGAGCTGTTGGAGGCCTCCTCGCTCCAGCCAGGCTTCTGAGACTGCAGCCAGTGCTCATACAGCTGCTCCATGTCAGGAACTAAATGGACACACAGAGTTTAGTATCTGATTAAGTTTGTATTAGTCATCATAATATATTTACTGTACATCACATAGGCATGAACTGCTGTACAAAAACTACGGTCCATCTGTAACAAACTCACTGTTGTTCTCTTTCATGTATGTCCACAGGTCCCTTTCCTCTGTGCTGTGTGCAAATGTGCAGTTTCCGATGTACTGGCACTTTTTGCCAGTGGACACGTGCATACAAATCTGTAAGTAATACACACAAACAAAACATGAGCACTTTACACGAGGACTAAACATGATTCTCTCTGGGAGATTCCCATACGAGTCAGCTGAGTATGTGGTCAGACCAGTTGCTCTGGGAGCATTTTCAGCCCTCCTAGGCCTACCTCAAACTGAGATGGGATGGGCTTCTTTGTTGGGAGAGGGCGGATTGTTGTCCACTTCTTGCGTTCGATGGAACTCACCAGCACCACTCGTTTGTCTTTTGACCACCTGCAACACAGGTCAGATGAAATTCACTATGCTGACCAGGCTCATTATTCAAATTGTCCTGAAATGGTTTCAGGGGAAAGAACTACTCACGAATGCCTGGCTTTGGCAGTGCAGTACTTCTTGTTCTTGTCTGCCTCACTAACTTGGCCATTTCTCCAACACTGCCCACACACAAACTGCATCTTCAGATTTGGGGGTCCAAACCTCTTCAGTGGTGTGGTGAATTGCTGGAATGACACAAAATAAATGGTTTGTGTTAAGTCATGTGGAAAATCTGCAGTCAAATGAACATTAGAAATACATTTAGGAAATAAAGCATGTTCTGAATATAGTGTTGTGTACAATGACTTTACCAGGGATCCTTGGGTGCCTGCCTCCATGTTCCAAAACCTATTGGCCTCATGGACTATATTTTCAGGAGTGATGCCTATATGATCATAAAACAGATTGAGAAGAGAGTTAAGAGGGATGTTCACTTAGAAAACCCACAAAAGTTACCAGAAGGTCCTTAAAATACTTTTTCGGGTGTATGTAATAACACAAAAAAAGTGTTCTGGGCTAATAATGTAAGAAATAACACAAACTAAATACTACAAAGTTGCTTAGGAGCTAGAGCAGAGGTGCCATGTCTGTCGGCACCTCTTACAACTGGGAAAAGTAATCTTGTTGAATTACCAAAAACATTCTTTGATTAGATGCTATTTGAAGGCACCTTAAATAGGTGGCAAGAGCTTACCTAGCTGGTGCTGCATCATCCACACCTTCAGCTCGATCAGGCTGTGGGCATAGAAGCACTCGTCTTCCCGCACGCAGCCGTAGCGCACCTCATGCCGACAGATGTCCATCTGGTTCTGCGGACTGTACGGACGGATTTTGGAGTAGCGCACAGTGTTCTCCCTCAGAATGTGGACCAGGCACCTGAAAGCACAACAACTCATCAAGTTCACAACCCCACTGTGCAGGGCATAGAATCATGTTGCAATATACACTAGTGAGCTTAATTACTAAAGGAACCAGAGCGGTCAGCCACAAACCATCACTTACAAGGTAGACCGATGCTTAATTCACTTAAAAAAGCTCTGCATCTGTAAACAAGTGAAATGGCTTACTTCTGATCTTCAAAGGCATGTTTTGTCACGGGGTGAGAGCAAAGAGATGGGTTGTCCTTATTGGTTTTGCTGATTATTCTGGGTTTGTGATCAAAACACACCTGGAGATCAGATACGATACATTAGAGGGATGGACAACTCTTACAAGACACTGTACACAGAGTAGAGGTTTTAATAAAGGGCACAGCTCCCACTCATAAAACTGCCACTTATACCAGAGGCAGTAATATGACAGTCAACGTTAGTGTTGTATCAGGGTAATTCCACGGTAACAGAATGATGGCAAAAAAACAACAAACCGTAATTCTGTTACCAAACTTTGTATATTCAAGTAAATGTTTAATTCGATTTTTTTTTATCAGTGGAAAATTGTTAAAAGTTGTCCTAATGCATAGATTTGTATGGTTTAACTTTGTAATCATTGGTTTTTGTTGGGCATACTTTTAAAACAGAAACAAAAAATGGTAGTCTCAGCATCATTGTTCCGTGGAATTCTATTGTTCGTGAGAAGAATGAGGAAACAGGATGTGGTTAGTCAGGTTACATCAGGGGAACTTCAAGTCAAAAGTTCTCTCTATAACAGTGGTGCTCCACTCCAGTCAGATGTCCTCAGTCCTGCTGGTTTTCATTTCTCCCTGACACTTAAATTGATTGTCTAGAGTCCACACACACACTATTATTCTGGGCTGATGAAAAGGCAAAACCAAGCATCCACTGCAGCACTCAAGAACCAGAGTTGTGTACCCTTGCTGCTCTAACACAACAATGGCAATGCAATAAGACAGACTCAGCTACTTATCAATGAAGACAGCCCATTCCAGGAGGAACACGTCACAATTAGATTTATTTTTTTTACATTAAAAAGCCCAACTTACTCCACAGAGGAACATGAATATCCCGTGATGCTCCTGTAGGATCTTCGGGACAGTCAGATTGATCTTACTGGCGGGCCCAAATGGATCAAAGAGAAAGTCTCTGCAGATGAAGCCTTTGCGCTCCAGGGACCAAACATCAATCTCCTCTTGGCAGTAGGCAAATGTGCAGTGACCAGGGTACCTGCACCCCTCTCCAATGGCGACATCTACAAGATCATCGTTTTAGTTAATACATTTACAATTACATTTAAGTCATTTAGCAGACGCTCTTATCCAGAGCGACTTACAAATCTCCATAGGCAGCTGAACACTGGCACAGACGGACCATGAAGCACATTGGAGTAGTAGTATTAGAGTAGTAGTATTATTATAGTAGTAGTATTTTCAAGGCTTACCTTTGCAGATGTAGTATGGCCCAACATACTGGGATTTTGTCGGTCTGGGTCTGATCAGCTTCCATGACTTGTCTGGTTGATTTTTTATCCTTCCAAGTAATATGTCCTTCTTGCATTTGTGCTCTTCGGTATAGAGTGTGAAATCCAACACTCCAAGCCCTAGTGATAGGATATCAACATGAGCTTTCACATACAATAATTATAATGTCCCATAACCATTTATCAACCCAGTTTCATACTCTTAGATGTTGCACAATAAGCAAAACAGACAATCATATACACCGAACAAAAATATAAAAACGCAACATGTAAAGTGTTGGTCCCATGTTTCATGAGCTGAAATAAACCCCTGCCCAGTCATGTGCAATCCATAGATTAGGGCCTAAAAAATTGATTTCAATTGACTGATTTCCTTATATGAACTGTAACTCAGTAAAATCTTTGAAATTGTTGCATGTTGCATTTATATTACAGAAAGCATGTTCTTACCAGTCTTAACATAGCAGTTTGAGCATGCCTGTTTGAATTCATGAGTATCAGCCAGGGGATTTTTGGCCAGATCCACAACAGCAGGGAGGGGGGTTACATCCGGCATCCCCAGGGCCATTCCCATTGGCTTATCATGGTCGGTCAACTGGAGGGGGAACAAATATCATGATTTATTTAAAAAAATAGACAAGAAAAACTAAACATATAAAACACAAGGTACTGTTGTGAAAATATCAGTGGGACATAAAGACTAGACTAGCTAGACTCACCTGCATGAATGGATGCTGACTATATCCTATAATTTTTTTTTGGGGGGGGGAGAAAAATACATCAGAGACAACATTGACAAAACGTTTATGAAAAGTAAATAACAAAAAAAAAATCAAATTTCAGTTGATTGTTTTGTCAAAATCCAAATTTGTTAGCAATTGAGATTTCACTATTCAATAAGACGTTATTTACATTTCAGTCATTTAGCAGACGCTCTTATCCAGAGCAATTAAGTTTAAGTGCCTTGCTCTAGGGCATAGGGACAGATTTTCAAACCAGCTTACTGGTTACTGGCTCTCAAGCGCTAGGCTACGTGCCGCCCCAGATATAAGACATGAGGATAATAACAAATGTTCAACACATTCGAGAGGTATTACCGTTAAACTGGCTGTATGCAACTCCTTGCATACCTGTCTGAGGCTCTGACATGGAGAGACTGTCCAGTGAGTCCAAAGGAGAGGAGACCCCGAAGGTGTCCAGACCTAAAGAGTACCCGCTGGCTTGTGGCTTGTGGTAGGGAGGAGGCAGAGTCACTGTGCACTGTGATGTCACATGCATAAAAGGGTTCATGTGAGATGGCATAAGGAAAGGACTAGACATGGAATTTGAGGGGGCACTGGTTGGAAAAGGGATAGGGCCCTTCATGGTGGGAATGACCTAGAGAGAGGACAATACACTCTACATTAGATATTGTTTTAACATGATAGTGAAAAGGCCAAATTTAAAACAAAAACAGATTTTTTTAAACTAAAATTGAATGTGCAAAAAAAGAAAGAAGGTTTTCCTACATTAGCAGCAATCTCCCATGAACGTACCATGGGAGATTCTGTGGGGCCGGGCCAGCTTGGTCCAGCAGATCATCCAGGTCATCTCCAATAATTTCCGCATCGAAGTCCGGGTGAGACTTTTGCATTGGCAAATGATAAGACTGGGTAGGGCTGGCTCTGGCACCATTGACCAACGTATGCATAGGCATGGGCTTGGAAATGGGCATAGGCAGGGGCACCGGAACATGATTGGGCTCTGGGGTGTGAACCTCAACAGGCGATACTGAAGGGATGATGCTGACAGGGGGGGATTCAGCTTCTAGTCTCTCATTCCGAGGGGGGTGCACCTTCATTGCTGCCAATGGGTCATGGCTTGGGGGGGCTGGGTCTGGACCGTCAGTTTCCTGAGGGGGCTGATTCACTTCTACAACACAGGTGGGAATTTGGAAAGTGCAAAAAAAATGTTTAGCAACAAGACCGTCCACATTTAAAAAGATCCAATGCAGCAGTTTTTCTCTCATCAAATCATTTCTGGGAAACAACTAAGTAACTTACTGTGATTGTTTTCAATTAAAATGAGTTAAACTATTTAAAAATGACTTATTCACAAAGAGCAATTTCTCAAGTAAGATATTTTGCTAAGACTGTCTGAGTGGGGAGTGGAAATGGAAAAAGAAATCTGTTATTGGCAGAGGTTTGGATCTCTCTCTTATGGACCAGTTGGTTGTTTATCAACAAAACTGACGCGTGCGCAACTATGGGGCAAAACAGACAGGGTTGGCTTATTTTGTCCCGAAATGTTCATTGAAAAGAAATACAGTTGCACAATGAGCAATTGTCTCAAATACACTGAACAAATATATAACATGCAACATGTAAAGTGTTGGTCTCATGTTTCATGAGCGGAAATAAAAAAATCCCAGAAATGTTCCATATGCACAAAAAGTTTCTCACAAATTTGTTTACATCCTCGAGTTGAAGCGAGCTTACTACAATTCCACACATGACAGCTTCTTGTCAGTTGTTACTATCCATCTGACCGTTCAGAATCATAATGCACGCCTTCCAGCCACGTCAATGCGGTGCATCATTTACGTGATGTCAGCCAACCCATCTATTGGTCTATTAACTAATTTAGCAAGGTAGGCCAAAATCCCATCCCACCAAAATAGCCTGAAATTTCAGGCGGTCTTTTCAAACAGCTCTTACACTAAAAGGGCATTATAATGTACATCATTTCACAGTATTATTCCAACCTCATACTAGAAATATACACTGAGTAAACCAAACATTAGGAACACCTTCCTAATATTGAGTTGCGCACCGCACCCCCTTCTGTCCTTAGAACAGCCTCAATTCGTCGGGCAATGGACTCTACAAGGTGTCGAAAGCATTCCACAGGGATGCTGGCCCATGTTGACTCCAAGGCTTCCCACAGTTGTGTACAAGTTGGCTGGATGTCCTTTGGGTGGTGGACCATTCTTGATACACAGGAAACTATTGAGCGTGAAAGACCCAGCAGCGTTGCAGTTCTTCACACAAACCGGTGAGCCTGGCACCTACTACCATACCTTGTTCAAAAGGTCTTAAATATTTTGTCTTTCCCATTCACCCTCTGAATGGAACACATTCACAATCCATGTCTCGATCGTCTCAAGGCTTAAAAACAATGGCGGCTGCTGAGGGGAGGACGGCTCATCATAATGGCTGGAACGGCGCTAATGGAATGGCATCAAACATATGGTTTCTACCATTCCACTCACTCCACTCCAACCATTACCACAACCCCGTCCTACCCAATTAAGGTGCCACCAACCTCCTGTGGTTAAATTCTTATTTAACCAGTCTCCTCCCCTTCATCTACACTGATTGAAGTGGATTTAACAAGTGACATCAATAAGGGATCATAGCTTTTACCTGGATTCACCTAGTCAGTCTGTCATGTAACGAGCAGGTGTTCTTAATATTTTATATACTCAGTGTATTCAAAACACAGGGAAACCACATTTGACTGCACTGGGCCTTTAAGTAAATTACTCAAACTAAATCACAGAATCTCTTACCAATTTCTATATCTTCCACAGATGTAGATCCATGAGACTGAAACAAATAAAAAAGAATGCTCTTAACATCTTTACTTGCTGGTACACCATGTTCATTTGGTGCAAGTAATCTGTATTGTGTGCAGATTCACACAAAGAAATGGAATTCCCTTTACCTTGTCATTGGATGCACCTGAATAGCTCGATCCAGGCAAAACATTTAAGGCAGGCTGTTGAAAGAAATGTCTCAAGGTTAGATACTAAGCCACATACTGAAGTAGCCTATGTGCCATAATTCATACTCAACACAGTACACTCTCACCTTAATCCTGACATAGGCTTTACGGATTTTCAATCCCAACATTTTGGCCAGGTCCTGAGTCAATCCTATGACATTGGGATCCTGAAAAAACAATCACATATTGACAATAAGGATTATGAACTTAAGACAATAAAAGGAACAATCTACAAAACCTTACCACATGGTATATTTCCTCTGCGGTCTCACCTGAGGCACTGCAAGGGAGCACTTCGCTACAGTCTCATAGGCCTCTTTATGCCTGCCCAGCTCTTTCAAAGCTCTGGCTTTCCTATAAAGAGCTCTATGGTTTCCCTCATTCAATTGAAGAGCTTTCTCACAGTCTACTAGTGCTTCATCATGCAGACCCTGAAATAAAATTCCCAAATTATACCACTATTTGAACAAAAAATAAATAGAGAAATATTACATCATTCATAAATGTAAGACAAAACACACCACTTTCTTAACCCTGACTTACCGGTACAACGTTTAAGTAAGCAGCAGCTCGATTGGCATACAGCTTTTCCAACGTTCCAGTAGGTACACGGATGTCTTCCGAATCTGCATATTCTGCTATGCTCAAGGCCTCAGTGTACATTTCTATAGATCGCATCCATTCCCCTTCATTGAACACGTCATTTCCTTCACCAAACAGATTCTTCACAAGGTCCTGAATGAACACCTGAAAAAACAAATTCAACTTCTAAATAAAAAAACAAATTCAACTTCTAAATAAATACCAAAATATGAGGTGCATTTTGAGCTTCATATGTCACGAATGTAGGTGCTGCCATTTGGCTTGATTGCATAATCACCTCATATCGTTCCTGAGTTCCAGGATAGGGCAGAGTTGACCTAGAAACAAACAAGTTCAAACTTAGATCTCCTTCCGTTGACACTGAAAACATGAGCATATTCAAGTGTTACACCATTCAAGGGCGTCATGGAGTAATCTTTTCCCAAATAATACAATTTCAATATTACTCACATTAAAGGCACAATATCCAGAAATTGCTAAACAACATCTGACTTGTTGTACAGTTCCAGGCAGTTACCACTATGCAAACACTTAGGCTGTCTCCTGCGAAAATTAATTGTAATTCTCTTCCCCCAAGACCATCCATTGGTGGCTGACAACAGCTCTGTAGCCTGATTTCCCTATGCGCTCAACCAATCAGCATTCCCTAGGTACACTGACTTGGACTGGGGAGTCCTGATCATACTCACTGGATGAACTGCAGCCCATTCTGAATATCCTGCCAGCGACTGCTTCGGTCCTGACACAGGATTGACATGTTCACCTGTTTCTTTAGGTCCTGATCTCTGTCAACACAATATGTCATTAAAAAAAAAGTTAGTTACCTTTCTAGTTAACATGTTTTAGGCCTACTCCGAGTATAATTGTATTATTGTCAAAACCGTCGTAGGCCTTGCATACCGTAAGAATACGTCCAAACATACATTTTCATTAAGTTACTCACTCATTAACTACTCAAATAAAGACGAAACAATTCACATCATGAATTTGTATAACGTTAAACAGGTGAAAAGTACTTTTCAGGCTTCACGTGCTACTGATTCAACAAAGCATACGACAGCCTCGAAAACCCCATGGCTTTAAAATTCGTCATGCCTTGAACTTCCTGTCTGTCGTCTTCACAAGCTAGTTAGTTAAAAGTAATCGGTCAATATTTCGAGAAGATAAAAATCTAACTAGCTAAAGTGAGTCTGCTTACGACTGACAACGAGTCTGGATATACAAATCTACAGTACAGTAGTTGGGAGAGTTGATTCTGGACGAACGTTATAAAGTGTACATTATCACAAGTTAGCCCCATAACGTCAGAGGAAATGTTCGATACCCACTGATATATGTAGCTAGCTAGTTAGCGTCTAGGTCGAACAAATACCTCAACCTAGGTAGGCTAGCTTAACTAAATTAGACTAACCGATCTGGCAGGAGAAAGATATTGACATTCTAAACACAAACAGTATGTAATGTAATTACTAGATAGCCATGGCTATACAGTTTACAGTTACATGCTTGTCAAAGATAACGTACACTAGTAGAGTATCTGTACATTTTTCTACAGTAACGTTAGCTAGCTTCCTAGCAAGCTAGTTATCAATATGTCGGGCGGGAGATGCAAGAGAGCTAACTACAGTACATGACTGTTAGCGGTGTAGCTAACAGCTAGATAGCAAACTAGCTAGTTAGCCATCTTGCAAATAATGACATTTAAAATATGCTCACCCTTAAGGAATATTTAGATGTAAAAAAAAAGTCCACATCTAAATGAGTACAGCTTAAGATGTATGACTTGTTCCCTGGCCAGCATCAGTGATTTCTTGAGTGTTGGGGACACGAATCATGATGTGGCCTGGTCTCTGCCATGACGTTTTTTAAATGTTTGCTAGATTCCATTCTCATTCGAGGAAACAGGGCCCCCTGTTGACCACAAACTGTGTTCTGACTTTTTACTTAAAATAAAGTAATATGTACATGATGAGATCTTGAAATGTCAACAAATAAATATAATTCAAATTAATTATTAATGGGAATATAGCATGATATACAACCTTTTGACACGGTTGACTTGCTGGGCCTTTATGAACATGTTTTCTGTGAGGAATTGCATGCAATAAGGCTGTTGACATGATAAAACAATGACCACAGACATTCATTTATTGATCAATTAGACCTACTTCTAGTATTCTACATGGCATTAGTCCTGAACTGAAGTCCTTGGTCTTCCAGAATCTGAACAAAAGTCAACTGAAGTCCTTGGTTTTTGAGAATCTGAACAAAAGTCATTGAGCAATTGGCTTTAAGTAATACTACATTATGGACTGGGGTGATTCTATCGGAGAGGGAACTCAAACCAAGTTCAGATCAGTGTTCAAGGATTAGTTTACAGCAGATTATTCCGGGAGGAGGAGGGAATGATGCTCAGTAGATTATTCAAACCAGACTCTAAAAAAAACTCCCCACTGCACTGAATGCCTATGTCCACCAGAGTGTAAATAAGCAGCAGTGCATGCAGACTCCCTCTTGCACACCATGCCTGCGCTTTATCGGATACTTCTACTGTTCTCTGGTAAATTGCTGCTTGAATTTCTTTACCTTTTTAACACATTTTGCAGGGAATGATTAAGAGGGGTTGGGAGGGAGTGAAGTAATGTTAAAGGACAATGTTATGAGTGCCTTCAGGGATCTAACATGAAAGGAATTTACATCTGTTATAGCCTGATGATTCAACTCCTTAATTTCACACAACAATACAACTGTATCATCTTGAAATGGTTGAAACCTTTATTTCCATAATCTTGTGATCTTTATATAGAGCTCATTTTATGGTTGAATTTTTACTTTAATGCATTTTTAATTATTTAACAAATCAGTACCAATGTCAATTGTCATGTCTTGTATGTTGACAACTAATATGCACATTACAAATTCATGTTAATTTGATCTGGGAAAAGAGGTTATAGAACTAGACCATAGTATAAGAGTGTAAAGGGAATTTCCAGCTGAACAAAAAGGAGAGCAGTCCCATAAAAAGTGTGAAGTTGTTTTGTATTGTGGGAAAGGGGTTTCAAAAGCTATGGTTGTCTAAAAAGATCAGTGTCAAAGAAATTATAGTGAATCATAAACACATTTGGTTTAATACAAGTTGCAAAAAGGTGACACCCCAGCATAGAAAACATTAAACGGGCCTTCTCTGAGAAGGTACTTATATATTAATCAGACTGTATGAAACGTTCTCTAAACATCAGCCTGAGAGGCTTGTACGAAGTCAAAACAAAAGACAGTGACTTTGCCAGCTGCTACAGAATCACGGAGTTCATAATGTCATTGTGTCCTCAGTCCTTGCACATTCAGTAGCTCTGGCGTCAATCACTATCAAACGATATGAGAACAATCCATAACATTCAGTGACAAGTCTAGTGACCATCAACCCGTACACGAATGAGCGTCACAGATAGAACACTGGAAATCATGTGTCTGACAGAAAGGGAAAACATAAATATTTCCTAAGTATTGTGTTTATTACTTTTAAATGAATATGAACTTTATTAGTCTTAAATATTCCCCATTACAAAGTGCATCTTTCTTGGAAAATGTGAGGGACTTCTCCAGGTTTGCAATTGCAATATTAGGTCGTCACATAAATAGACTTGTAATAATACAGCATGTCCATTCCGACACTTTGAACACTTAGACATTCAGAATAATCATCATATGAGAGACTAATCACCGAGCTACACTTCTCAATATTCACTTGATGACAGGACATATGACTAAAGAGATAGTATGAAGCAAATGGCACATACTAAGCAAGGCTGCTACATACAGACAAGTATGTGCACATTTTGAACAAGATGTGTGTATATGTGATTGGTGTACATGTGATGCACTGAGTTTCATGTTCTTCTTCTGTTGTTGTTGTTGTTGTTGCAGTGGTAATAGCCTCTATGGCACTGCAGAGCCCCCCACGGACTAAGAGAGGGCTACTGGAGCTGGCAGGAGTCATCAAGTGCAGCACAGGCAGATCAGCCCTGGCTTATATGATGTATGGCTGCTACTGTGGACTGGGGGGTCAGGGCTGGCCCAGGGATAAAGCAGACTGGTGAGGCAGTTGTAATGATGTGTTAGTATAGTTAGTGTGTTGGTATCTCCTTTTTTCCATTTATATGAAAAGGAAAACATGCTTAAACCACTATCACAGTGTGACTATGTCATTAGATAAACAAACTGTGCGATGAGGCTCTCCAAATTGAGCATAATGACCAGAAATTACAAGCACAGGTAACAAACTAGTGTACAAAACAGAGAGAGCTCAGTAGTGGTTACATAACATCCAAGGGTTTATTCTTAGGGGGTGGAATGTTGCAGCCAAGGTGAGATCAGGTAGCCTAAGTCCTTACAATAGTGTACTTATACCTGGGTGTGTTGTGCCTTACCTTATACTCCCTGAGGTTCTGCCGAGGTCTCGTTTCCACTGCTCTAATCCTCTCGAACTAACCCAGCATGATATTTCACCTCTTAAAAAGGATTCTAAAAGCATCATGAGGTTTTCACCTGATTGACGTTTTCAACTTAATGTTTACTTTGCTGGAGCTCAGTAGCCGTAAAGTATGATGTACAGCACGTGACCAACAGATGGCAATGTTGAATGTTAACTGCAAAGCTAAGATGCATGTTCATGTTACAGTTTACAGCAACGGTGCAAACACGTTCATACACTATTAGTAGCATACTGTATACTTACATCTAGCCTAATGAATTTCTATCTAAGGCAGACCTGGGTGCAAATACGCTGATTCGGTGTGCGAGTTCATTAGAACGTGCGTCGAAGATGTCGTTCCCATAGCAACGATAAAAACATTCCCAAACCAGAAACCGTGGATTGATGGCAGCATTCGCGTGAAACTGAAAGCGCGAACCACTGCTTTTAATCAGGGCAAGGTGTCTGGTAATATGTCCGAATATAAACAATGCAGCTATTCCCTCCGCAAGGCTATTAAACAAGCTAAGCGTCAGTACAGAGACAAAGTGGAATCTCAATTCAATGGCTCAGACACAAGAGGCATGTGGCAGGGTCTACAGTCAATCACGGACTACAAGAAGAAACCCAGCCCAGTCACGGACCAGGATGTCTTGCTCCCAGGCAGACTAAATAACTTTTTGCCCGCTTTGAGGACAATACAGTGCCACTGACACGGCCTGCAACGAAAACATGCGGTCTCTCCTTCACTGCAGCCGAGGTGAGTAAGACATTTAAACGTGTTAACCTCGCAAGGCTGCAGGCCCAGACGGCATCCCCAGCCGCGCCCTCAGAGCATGCGCAGACCAGCTGGCCGGTGTGTTTACGGACATATTCAATCAATCCCTATACCAGTCTGCTGTTCCCACATGCTTCAAGAGGGCCACCATTGTTCCTGTTCCCAAGAAAGCTAAGGTAACTGAGCTAAACGACTACCGCCCGTAGCACTCACTTCCGTCATCATGAAGTGCTTTGAGAGACTAGTCAAGGACCATATCACCTCCACCCTACCTGACACCCTAGACCCACTCCAATTTGCTTACCGCCCAAATAGGTCCACAGACGATGCAATCTCAACCACACTGCACACTGCCCTAACCCACCTGGACAAGAGGAATACCTATGTGAGAATGCTGTTCATCGACTACAGCTCGGCATTCAACACCATAGTACCCTCCAAGCTCGTCATCAAGCTCGAGACCCTGGGTCTTGACCCCGCCCTGTGCAACTGGGTACTGGACTTCCTGACGGGCCGCCCCCAGGTGGTGAGGGTAGGCAACAACATCTCCTCCCGCTGATCCTCAACACGGGGGCCCCACAAGGGTGCGTTCTGAGCCCTCTCCTGTACTCCCTGTTCACCCACGACTGCGTGGCCATGCACGCTCCAACTCAATCATCAAGTTTGCGGACGACACAACAGTGGTAGGCTTGATTACCAACAACGACGAGACGGCCTACAGGGAGGAGGTGAGGGCCTCGGAGTGTGGTGTCAGGAAAATAACCTCACACTCAACGTCAACAAAACTAAGGAGATGATTGTGGACTTCAGGAAACAGCAGAGGAACACCCCTATCCACATCGATGGATCAGTAGTGGAGAGGGTAGCAAGTTTTAAGTTCCTCGGCATACACATCACAGACAAACTGAATTGGTCCACTCACACTGACAGCGTCGTGAAGAAGGCGCAGCAGCGCCTCTTCAACCTCAGGAGGCTGAAGAAATTCGGCTTGTCACCAAAAGCACTCACAAACTTCTACAGATGCACAATCGAGAGCATCCTGGCGGGCTGTATCACCGCCTGGTACGGCAACTGCTCCGCCCTCAACCGTATGGCTCTCCAGAGGGTAGTGAGGTCTGCACAACGCATCACCGGGGCAAACTACCTGCCCTCCAGGACACCTACACCACCCGATGTTACAGGAAGGCCATAAAGATCATCAAGGACATCAACCACCCGAACCACTGCCTGTTCACCCCGCTATCATCCAGAAGGCGAGGTCAGTACAGGTGCATCAAAGCTGGGACCGAGAGACTGAAAAACAGCTTCTATCTCAAGGCCATCAGACTGTTAAACAGCCACCACTAACATTGAGTGGCTGCTGCCAACACACTGTCATTGACACTGACCCAACTCCAGCCACTTTAATAATGGGAATTGATGGGAAATGATGTAAATATATCACTAGCCACTTTAAACAATGCTACCTTATATAATGTTACTTACCCTACATTATTCATCTCATATGCATATGTATATACTGTACTCTAGATCATCGACTGCATTCTTATGTCACTAGCCACTTTAACTATGCCACTTTGTTTACTTTGTCTACATACTCATCTCATATGTATATACTGTACTCGATACCATCTACTGTATGCTGCTCTGTACCATCACTCATTCATATATCCTTATGTACATATTCCTTATCCCCTTACACTGTGTATAAGACAGTAGTTTTGGAATTGTTAGTTAGATTACTTGTTGGTTATCACTGCATTGTCGGAACTAGAAGCACAAGCATTTCGCTACACTCGCATTAACATCTGCTAACCATGTGTATGTGACAAATAAAATTTGATTTGATTTGATTTGATTTATTTAGGGTATTTCAATTACTTACAAGAACACTTGATCTTTTTTATTTGAAAATACAAGTAGTTGAATATTGCAATGTACTTGGAAATACATTTTATTTCATGTATTTGAAAATGCTTAAATACACAGACAAGTATATTTTCGAATACAAATATTAAAATACTCCTTGCATTTGTCCCCAGGTCCATTTGGTCCTAGGGGTATTTGAAATAACTGAGGATGGCGATTTATATAATTATTCAAAAATACTTTCAAATACTTAAAATTAAAGTAGCTGATCTGGCAAAATCATTTGAAAATACTCAAATACACAGAAATATGCATGTATTAAACCCAGGTCTCCTCCGAGGTAGATCAATTTCTTGTCTATGTTTGTGGCAGGTGACATATGACCAGCATAGGGAATGTCAAATTTGAGGCAACTGAAGTCTGTCTTATACTTTATTTGGGTATGTTTTGTCCTGCGACGCTGCATCAGAAATGAATTCCTAACTTCCAATGATTAAGCTGTTTGGAATGTTTTAGTATTTCTGTTTTTGGGCATGGCTCTTTGAAATTATTAACGACAACAATAGCCTTAACTTTCATTAGCAACCCAAACTCCTGTAATAAGCTGGAGATATCATACAGATGCTATGACTATAAGTAGTCTGTATAGAAGTCCTGCTTTAGTCTAATCTACAGCGGTATGTATTCGTATTCTGGGAATGTTTGGCATTCTTCTTCGGCAGTGCAGAAGTAGCTCCACAGATGCTCATGAAAGGAATCTGGCTCCCCCTCTGGGCAAAAAGAAACACAGGCTGCTTGAAGAAGACCCTCCTCCTTCAATACAGTCATTGGTATGATGCTTTTTCCCACGTCACTCCCACATGGCTCAACAGTGAGTTCCATACAGAGATGGCCTCAGTTTCCAGACCTGAGTTTAAGGACATAAGGTTAGGAAGTAAATCTGTTTGTGTGTTAATGGTGTGGTGGTGGAGGATGTTCCCCCATCTGAATGGTTTCCTTGTTTTGTAATCTTCTGTAGGTAGTGTCAGCGAGTACTCAGCACCAGCAGGTGGTGTCATAAACAAAGTTAACTAGACCCGAGACTAGATGGAGAAGGGACAAGATAGCACAGATGTTTATTGTGTCTGAATCATAGTTCAATTAAATTGCTAAGAAATAAATAGTTGTACTTCAGTTTGGCTGAACATTGTCTACTGTTGTACCTCATGTAATGCACAAGGACCCAAAATTAATTCAAATTGTTTTCCAATAAGTGTGAGCAGTAGGGGTCAAGAGATAATTCTATCATCCTATCATCTCTTCCCTCTGCTCAAACCTTCTCCAACCTATCTCCTGATTCTGCCTCCTCAACCCTCCTCTCCTCCCTTTCTGCATCCCTTGATTCTCTATGTCCCCTATCCTCCAGGCCGGCTCGGTCCTCCCCTCCTGCTCCGTGGCTCGACGACTCATTGCGAGCTCACAGAACAGGGCTCCGGGCAGCCGAGCGGAAATGGAGGAAAACTCGCCTCCCTGCGGACCTGGCATCCTTTCACTCCCTCCTCTCTACATTTTCCTCTTCTGTCTCTGCTGCTAAAGCCACTTTCTACCACTCTAAATTCCAAGCATCTGCCTCTAACCCTAGGAAGCTCTTTGCCACCTTCTCCTCCCTCCTGAATCCTCCACCCCCTCCCCCCCCCTCCTCCCTCTCTGCAGATGACTTCGTCAAAAATTTTGAAAAGAAGGTCGACGACATCCGATCCTCGTTTGCTAAGTCAAACGACACCGCTGGTTCTGCTCACACTGCCCTACCCTGTGCTCTGACCTCTTTCTCCCTCTCTCTCCAGATGAAATCTCGCGTCTTGTGACGGCCGGCCGCCCAACAACCTGCCCGCTTGACCCTATTCCCTCCTCTCTTCTCCAGACCATTTCCGGAGACCTTCTCCCTTACCTCACCTCGCTCATCAACTCATCCCTGACTGCTGGCTACGTCCCTTCTGTCTTCAAGAGAGCGAGAGTTGCACCCCTTCTGAAAAAACCTACACTCGATCCCTCCGATGTCAACAACTACAGACCAGTATCCCTTCTTTCTTTTCTCTCCAAAACTCTCGAACGTGCCGTCCTTGGCCAGCTCTCCCGCTATCTCTCTCAGAATGACCTTCTTGATCCAAATCAGTCAGGTTTCAAGACTAGTCATTCAACTGAGACTGCTCTTCTCTGTATCACGGAGGCCCTCCGCACTGCTAAAGCTAACTCTCTCTCCTCTGCTCTCATCCTTCTAGACCTATCGGCTGCCTTCGATACTGTGAACCATCAGATCCTCCTCTCCACCCTCTCCGAGTTGGGCATCTCCGGCGCGGCCCACGCTTGGATTGCGTCCTACCTGACAGGTCGCTCCTACCAGGTGGCGTGGCGAGAATCTGTCTCCTCACCACGCGCTCTCACCACTGGCGTCCCCAGGGCTCTGTTCTAGGCCCTCTCCTATTCTCGCTATACACCAAGTCACTTGGCTCTGTCATAACCTCACATGGTCTCTCCTATCATTGCTATGCAGACGACACACAATTAATCTTCTCCTTTCCCCTTCTGATGACCAGGTGGCGAATCGCATCTCTGCATGTCTGGCAGACATATCAGTGTGGATGACGGATCACCACCTCAAGCTGAACCTCGGCAAGACGGAGCTGCTCTTCCTCCCGGGAAGGACTGCCCATTCCATGATCTCGCCATCACGGTTGACAACTCCATTGTGTCCTCCTCCCAGAGCGCTAAGAACCTTGGCGTGATCCTGGACAACACCCTGTCGTTCTCAACTAACATCAAGGAGGTGGCCCGTTCTTGTAGGTTCATGCTCTACAACATCCGCAGAGTAAGACCCTGCCTCACACAGGAAGCAGCGCAGGTCCTAATCCAGGCACTTGTCATCTCCCGTCTGGATTACTGCAACTCGCTGTTGGCTGGGCTCCCTGCCTGTGCCATTAAACCCCTACAACTCATCCAGAACGCCGCAGCCCGTCTGGTGTTCAACCTTCCCAAGTTCTCTCACGTCACCCCGCTCCTCCGCTCTCTCCACTGGCTTCCAGTTGAAGCTCGCATCCGCTACAAGACCATGGTGCTTGCCTACGGAGCTGTGAGGGGAACGGCACCTCAGTACCTCCAGGCTCTGATCAGGCCCTACACCCAAACAAGGGCACTGCGTTCATCCACCTCTGGCCTGCTCGCCTCCCTACCACTGAGGAAGTACAGTTCCCGCGCAGCCCAGTCAAAACTGTTCGCTGCTCTGGCCCCCCAATGGTGGAACAAACTCCCTCACGACGCCAGGACAGCGGAGTCAATCACCACCTTCCGGAGACACCTGAAACCCCACCTCTTTCAGGAATACCTAGGATAGGATAAAGTAATCCTTCTCACCCCCCTTAAAAGATTTAGATGCACTATTGTAAAGTGGCTGTTCCACTGGATGTCTTAAGGTGAACGCACCAATTTGTAAGTCGCTCTGGATAAGAGCGTCTGCTAAATGACTTAAATGTAAATGTAATGTAAATGTAATAATTATTATGTCTGACTCCTATTTTGAACCCAAACTATATTGCACATAAATTCCTTCCCACTTATATAACGCAATGATGATCGCTGTTGCTATATACTGTATGACACTACCGACCAGTAAACTCAGGAGTACAACAGTCTTCATCATGTGAACTAATGTAAACAACCATATTAGTGTAATCTGATTACTTCTATAAGTGCATCCACTTTTCACAGGTCACAGTGAAGTAGCTAAGCCTGCGTGTCCAATTTTCTAGCTCACACTGGACACTCCCCATACGGAAAAAAACAACATTTAAAATATAATTTTTAGATACATTATGTGAAATATTTTAAATTGGCCCCCCAAAATATTTCACATATAATTTTTATTTATTTATTTATTTCACCTTTATTTAACCAGGTAAGCAAGTTGAGAACAAGTTCTCATTTACAATTGCGACCTGGCCATGATAAAGCAAAGCAGTTCGACACATACAACGACACAGAGTTACACATGGAGTAAAACAAACATACAGTCAATAATACAGTAAAAAGAACAAGTCTATATACAATGTGAGCAAATTAGGTGAGAAGGGAGGTAAAGGCAAAAAAGGCCATGGTGGCAAAGTAAATACAATATAGCAAGTAAAACACTGGAATGGTAGTTTTGCAATGGAAGAATGTGCAAAGTAGAAATAAAAATAATGGAGTGCAAAGGAGCAAAATAAATAAATAAATAAAATACAGTTGGGAAAGAGGTAGTTGTTTGGGCTAAATTATAGGTGGGCTATGTACAGGTGCAGTAATCTGTAAGATGCTCTGACAGTTGGTGCTTAAAGCTAGTGAGGGAGATAAGTGTTTCCAATTTAAGATATTTTTGTAGTTCGTTCCAGTCATTGGCAGCAGAGAACTGGAAGGAGAGGCGGCCAAAGAAAGAATTGGTTTTGGGGGTGACTAGAGAGATATACCTGCTGGAGCGTGTGCTACAGGTGGGAGATGCTATGGTGACCAGCGAGCTGAGATAAGGGGGGACTTTACCTAGCAGGGTCTTGTAGATGACATGGAGCCAGTGGGTTTGGCGACGAGTATGAAGCGAGGGCCAGCCAACGAGAGCGTACAGGTCGCAATGGTGGGTAGTATATGGGGCTTTGGTGACAAAACGGATTGCACTGTGATAGACTGCATCCAATTTGTTGAGTAGGGTATTGGAGGCTATTTTGTAAATGACATCACCAAAGTCGAGGATTGGTAGGATGGTCAATTTTACAAGGGTATGTTTGGCAGCATGAGTGAAGGATGCTTTGTTGCGAAATAGGAAGCCAATTCTAGATTTAACTTTGGATTGGAGATGTTTGATATGGGTCTGGAAGGAGAGTTTACAGTCTAACCAGACACCTAAGTATTTGTAGTTGTCCACGTATTCTAAGTCAGAGCCGTCCAGAGTAGTGATGTTGGACAGGCGGGTAGGTGCAGGTAGCGATCGGTTGAAGAGCATGCATTTAGTTTTACTTGTATTTAAGAGCAATTGGAGGCCACGGAAGGAGAGTTGTATGGCATTGAAGCTTGCCTGGAGGGTTGTTAACACAGTGTCCAAAGAAGGGCCGGAAGTATACAGAATGGTGTCGTCTGCGTAGAGGTGGATCAGAGACTCACCAGCATAATACGGAATGTATAAATATAATGTGTATAGAAACATTTGCTTCACAATATATGTTAAATGCATCAGAAAATGTATTTCATGTATTTCAAAATACATTCTGAAATACATTAAAGAGTGTATTTATTGATGTACTTAATATATTTATTTATGTATTTGGAAATGTTTTGTAAAATATATTTCAACATGCATTTAAATGTATTTGTAAGAAATACATTCTTAAATTAAAATGTATGGCAAACATTTAAAAAATTGCCAAATCATATTGTAACCAAATGTTGAGTGTCTTAACAATGAAACTTCAGTAGGCTCTTTAGTATCACATGCACTTTTGTCAGTGTCATTAAGACTGTAGAACTAGCCCTGTACAAGCTTAACCTTTCTTCTTCTTTCGTATTATGGCGGTCAGCAAACAAATGTTATAGGTGCATGCCGCCACCAACTGTATCGGCTCTAAATAAGCCTACTATTCTGTAGTATAAATTCATTACGCATTGTGAAAACATTGCCCTGTCAACTAACCCCACACCCATTAAAACCTCATCACTATTCCACTACTTTGGCCTTATCTGATCCTACACCAAGCCAACAGCCTAGAAGGACAGGACACTATCATTCAAAACACCTTGTAACTCTTTTGCAGTAAAATCATGTACACCCAAGTACTTCTCTGCAGCTGCAACCACAACATCTATGTTCTGTGATTTCCATTTCATTCCTACGGTATAGGTGACAACGCCAAGAATACCGCCTTACTGAAGCACGTTATTCCTATCACTCTCTATTGACCTCTGCCTACTCACAGGGATCCTCACCCTGGACCCATCTTCATCTACTACTCTCTTCACTGCTTCAGCATATGACACCTTCTGCACTACTCTGATCCTGGTAACCTAAAACCTGCCTTTCTCTCAGCTGACACATCTGAGACAAAGCAATGGGTACCCCTACAGTTTACACACACAACTTTTTACAACACTAAACATTCCTCCTGCACACTTCTCACATCTAGGAATCTCCCTCATACTCACAGCTGCCACATGACCATAACTTGACTTTATCTGGTAAAAAAAAACTCTGCATCAAAACTCAGTAGTACAGAGAGTGTCTTCTCTGTTTCGCCACACTCTCATCGCACCAAACGGAGGGAGTCACAGACACCAGGAATCTTCAACTTCAGTTGTCCCTCCTCAACACTTAACGCCACTCCAGTTATCACTCCTTTCAACAGCGCCCTCCACGGGAGAGGAAAGCAAGTCACAGTTCTTGTCCTTCTGGATGGCAAAAAAGCAAAAGAATCAACATAATTCCACTTCGAGTCACTTTCACCGACCCAACATTCTCCAACCTCTTCTCCACTCAACCCGACAATACATATGGATCAGCCAGAAGGCAAGGACACATTCTCTCCAAAACGATCACTTCCACTTAGCAAAAACATGATTTATCCTCATCGGACGTGGCTCAAACTTGGCGGTCTTCCCGACACCTGCCACCGCAGTTAATTCATCCTCAGTCTCGTCATGTTCAATTTCCTTCTCCAGCACACTATATTTACTCTTAAAATGTTCCAATTCATTCTTTTTTTCCCCTACCCACCTCAATGGGTTCCCCTCAATGGGTTCCGACAACCATTCAGGTGTACCCACCATCTTGCGACTCCACAGCAGCTTAACCTTTACAGAACGCAATTTAACACATAAACTGGCATGACAAACCATCTCATGGGAGACTACACTCCCAAAAGACAAGCCTCCAAGTCTTTTAATAGGCTGCCGCCAATTATTGTACTTGACACATACCAAAAGCATCCCAAAAGCACTAAGAAACATTTAAATGACTACAGACATGATACATCATCGGTCATGTAGTAACCGTGTGTGACAAATAAACAAACAAATTTAGCGAGAGCGTTGCAACCAACATCGAACTTAACGTGTACTGGGTAGCTTTTGCATTCAATTGGACCTCCCTGTTGCACACAACAAGCTTCCATCCCCCCTGTCATGGTGGATTGAACTAGTAATTACCAATGATTTATAGATACACTAGATGACTAATAGAGGCCACCGTGTCTCCATCTTGGCAATCCCCCACCATTGTAAAAAATATTGACGAGCGCATTGCAACCAACTTCCAACTGGCAGAACTTAACGTGTACTGGGTCGTTCGACGAAATTAGTGCCTTTTAAATACATTTCATAGGTTAAATTGAAATTATGCAGCAATATTGCATTTTAAAAGTCTGGTATATGAAATGAAGTGCCCCTTAATATTGGTCACATTCAATAAATCAGATTTTCAATATGAATAAAGACTGGTAAAAGTGCAAATATTCAGCATTTTGACATATTCCCCTGTGCACCCTCTGTGACATCGAGTAATATTTTAACCCACCAACCCCAGAAAATACATAAACATGACATAATACAGAACGGTAATAGACTAATCAAATGTTGTTGGTCACATACATATGGTTAGCAGATGTTAATGTGAGGGTAGCGAAATGCTTGTGCTTCTAGTTCTGACCGTGCAGTAATATCTAAAAACAAATCTAACAATTTTACAACAACTACCTTATACACACAAGTGTAAAGGAAGGAATAAGAATATGTACATATAAATATATGGATGAGTGATGGCCGTGCGGCATAGGTAAGATGCAGTAGATGGTATAGAGTACAGTATATACATATGAGATGAGTAATGTAGGGTATGTAAACATTATATAAAGTGGCATTGTTTAAAGTGACTAGTGATACATTTATTACATCCCATTTTTTATCATTAAAGTGGCTAGAGATTGGAGTCAGTATGTTGACAGCAGCCACTCAATGTTAGTGATGGCTGTTTTAACAATCTGATGGCCTTGAGATAGAAGCTGTTTTTCAGTTTCTCTGTCCCAGCTTTGATGCACCTGTTGACCGCGCCCTCTGGATGATAGCAGGGTGAACAGGCAGTGGCTCGGTTGGTTGTTGTCCTTGATGATCTTTTTGGCCTTTACTTCCCTCTGGAGAGCCTTATGGTTGTGGGCAGAGCAGCTGCCGTACCAGGCGGTGATACAGCAAGACAGGATTCTCTCAATTGTGCATCTGTAAAAGTTTGTGAATGACAAGCCAAATTTCTTCAGCCTACTGAGGTTGAAGAGGCGCTGTTGCGCCTTCTTCACCACGCTGTCTGTGTGGGTGGACCATTTCAGTTTGTCTGTGATGTGTACGCCGAGGAACTTAAAGCTTTCCACCTTCTCCACTACTGTCCCATCGATATGGATAGGGGGGTGCTCCCTCTGCTGTTTCCTGAAGTCCACGATCATCTCCTTTGTTTTGTTGACATTGAGTGTGAGGTTATTTTCCTGACACAACACTCTGAGTGCCCTCACCTTCTCCCTGTAGGCTGTCTCGTCGTTGTTGGTAATCAAGCCTACCACTGTAGTGTCGTCTGCAAACTTGATGATTGCGTTGGAGGCGTGCATGGCCACACAGTCATGGGTGAACAGGGAGTACAGGAGAGGACTGAGAACGCACCCGTGTGGGGCCACAGTATTGAGGATCAGCGGAGTGGAGATGTTGTTTCCTACCATCACCACCTGGGGGCGGCCAGTCAGAAAGTCCAGGACCCAGTTGCACAGGGTGGGGTCGAGACTCAGGGTCTCGAGCTTAATGACAAGTTTGGAGGGTACTATGGTGTTAAATGCTGAGCTGTAATCGATGAACAGCATTCTTACATAGGTATTCCTCTTGTCCAGATGGGTTAGGGCAGTGTGCAGTTTGATTGCAATTGCGTCGTCTGTGGACCTATTGGGGCGGTAAGCAAATTGGAGTGGGTCTAGGGTGTCAGGTAGGGTGGAGGGGATATGATCCTTAACTAGTTTCTCAAAGCACTTCATGACGGAAGTGAGTGCTACAGGGCGATAGTCGTTTAGCTCAGTTACCTTAGCTTTCTTGGGAACAGGAACAATGGTGGCCCTCTTGAAACATGTGGGAACCGCAGACTGGGATAGGGATTGATTGAATATGTCCTAAACACACTAGCCAGCTGGTCTGCGCATGCTCTTAGGACATAGCTAGGGATGCCGTCTGGTCCGGCAGCCTTGCAAGGGTTAACACGTTTAAATGTTTTACTCACCTCGGCTGCGGTGAAGGCGAGCCCGCAGGTTTTGGTAGCGGGCCGTGTCAGTGGCACTGTGTTGTTCTCAAAGCGAGTAAAGACGTTTTTTAGTTTGTCTGGGAGCAAGACGTCGATTTCCACGACGGGGCTGGTTTTCTTTTTGTAATCCGTGATTGACTGTAGACCCTGCCACATACATCTCATGTCTGAGTCGTTGAATTGTGACTCTACTTTATCGCTATACTGATGCTTAGCTTGTTTGATTGCCATGGGGAGGGAATAACTACACTGTTTGTATTCAGTCATGTTTCCGGTCGCCTTGCCATGATTAAAAGCAGTGGTTCGCACTTTCAGTTTTGCGCTAATGCTGTCATCAATCCACGGTTTCTGGTTGGGGAAGGTTTTAATAGTCACCGTGGGTACAACATCACCGATGCACTTGCTAATAAACTCTGTCACCGAATCAGCGTATACATCAATGTTGTTGTCTGAGACTATCAGCTCAAGGACTGAACTACATACATAATATGGTGAAACTTGTTTTTAAAAATATTTCTTTCACAAGTCAAATCATAGTTTAAAAGCAGGTGGACTGGTTCTACTCTTTTGAGCCATTTTATGTTTGTTTTTTTATCGTGAAAAAGTGAGCGGATCGAGCATAACACGTCAACCTTGCTCTACCCATAGATAAATGGGCTAGAAATGTTTTTACAATTTTTGCGATTTTTTGCATTCAATTGGACCTCCCTGTTGCACAAAACAAGCTTCCATTCCCCTGTGACAATGGGGATTCATGGCTGCTTTAACTAGTAATTAACAATCATTTCTATTCAGTGCCTTCAGAAAGTATTCACACCCCTTGATTTTTTCCCACATTTAGTTGTGTTACAGCCTTCATTTAAAATCAATTAAATGTAGTTTTATTTTGTCATTGGCCAACACACAGTACTCCATAATGTGGAATTATGTTTACGGAATTTTTACAAATTAATTCAATTCCTTTGTTATGGCAAGCCTAAATAAGTTCAGGAGTGAAAATATGCTCAACAAGTCATATACTAAGTTGCATGGACTCACTCTGTGTACAATAAGAGTGTTTAATATGATTTTTGAAGGACTACCTCATCTCCGCACCCCACACATACAATCATCTGTAAGATCCCTCAGTCAAGCAGTGAAGTTATTAATTACACTTTGGTGGGTGTATCAGTACACGCAGTCACTATACAAAGGTACAGGCATCCTTCCTCACTTAGGTTGCCGGAGAGGAAGTAAACCGCTCAGGGATTTCACCATGAGGCCAATGGTGAAATTAGAACAGTTACCGAGTTTAATGGCTGTGATAGGAGAAATCTGAGGATGGATCAACAGCATTGTAGTTACTCCACAATAATAACCTAATTGAAAGAGTGAAAAGAAGGAAGCCTGTACAAAAACGAAAAATATCCCAAAACATGCATCCTGTTTGCAACAAGGCACAAAGGTAATACTGGAAAACTAACTTTTTGTCCCAAATACAGTGTTCTCAATTGGGCAAATCTAATACAACACATTACTGAGTACCACTTTCCATATTTTCAAGCATAGTGGTGACTGCATCATGTTATGGGTATGCTTGTAATTGTTAAGGACTGAGGAATTTTTCAGGATATTTTTTTTACTGAATGGAGCTAAGCACTGGCAAAATCCTAGAGGAAAACCTGCTTCAGTCTGCTTTCCACCAGACACTGGGAGATGAATTCACCTTTCAGCAGGACAATAACCCAAAACATAAGGCAATATATACACTGTAGTTGCTTACCAAGATAGTGAATGTTCTGAGTTACAGGTTTGACTTAAATCTGCTTGAACATCTATGAGAAGACCTGCAAATGGTGATTTAGCCATGCTCAACAACCAATTTGACAGAGTGTGAAGTATTTAGAAAACAATAATGGGCAAATTTTGCACAATCCTAGCGTGGAAAGCTCTTAGAGACTTACCCAGAAAGACTCACAACTGTATTCACTGCCAAAGGTGATTCTAAAATGTGTTGTCTCAGGGGGTTGAATACTTATCTAATCAATACATTAATTTTTCATTAACACAAAATGTAACACAAAATACTGTCCCCATGACAACATCAAAAATACTTAAATACATGTTATTTTGTCCGAAATACTGTAGAATTACATTAATTAATATGGAGGGCTGCTCCGACAAGCCAATGTGGCCGACTGGTGGCTTCAAAGCCTCTCAATGGCCAATACATAGCATCAACAATCCAGGGTTTATATACACCATTGGTAACTACCAGTTGAAGGACTGTTCAATTGGATGTTTCCCAGATGTGGTAAATTCCCACTTCCCACTTGGCTACGGACGCACCATAACACCGCTAACCATCTACTGCAGAGCTGTATAATATAACTCATTGAAAGCACAAGACATAGATCTACATTTTGACATATTGTGGAGCGTTGTAAAATGTATTTTTGTTTTGTTTAAATCATTAAAAACTAAAACAAAAACTATACAAAAACAACTAAATGTTTTAATGATTTAATTAAGCTGAAGAGAGGCACTTACTATATATTTTTTGGTGGGAGATAGGAAAATATGTTTTTCATGAATTTGAACACGTGCTCTTTATGAAAGAATGTTAAAATTCGGTGAAATCCTACGTTTGTTTTTACTCACCATCACACTTTAAATGATATCACTGCCAACGTTTTGGCTTGGTGGCCCCAAAAAAATGATCTCCATTGATCATTATGTAAAGAGTAATTTAAGAAGCCGAATTAGGAACCACTTTGGCATATTGTCAGGCATTACATGCATTTGAGCAAATATGCAAATGTGCTATATATATTAGAAATACGTACATTTTGCGTGACATTAAATATATTAAAATGTATTTGTTTCCCGGTATGAGTCATCAAGTAAAGCCCCTTGCAGCCTGCAGACAGTGTGGCCAGTGGTGAGTTGGCCTGAAATGGGAGTGGATGCTTCTGCACAGTGGCCAGATAGAGCTGAGGACTGGGAGAAACAAGTATCTAGGGCATGGCCCAAACAACACTCACTCAATTGTGTCCAGCCCTTCACTGGGTAATGGGCGATGGAAGTCATATGCTGTGGTCGTCACATGCCAAGGCAGGAGGAGAGAGGGTGCTTTTAATTCCTCATTTTCATGTTGGCCTGTTAACTTCCTTTTAGAAGCTCCTCACTTTCATTTGACTAAGAGGACATAATGTGGTGCGTCATTTACATAATTTAACTCTATCCTTTTGCCTTGCAACCCAAATGTTGAGTTTACTCTACTCCTACAATTTCTCCATTACATTACACAATATGTATATTCATATTACACACAATATGTCAAATACCATTATTAGCTATACGATCTATCTTACCTGTAATTCAAGGTGGCACTGGTTCATAAGACATTTTAACAAGACAGGAGTAAGTATGAGGAACCACAGTAGCTAAAATCGACCATTTCCCACCTCACAGGTCATGCCAAGAAAAGAGCCTCTGACTGCCAAGGAGTTCATTTCTTGGAGCGGAGCAGCCCTTTGTGGGATATGTGGTGTTGCATCACAACACCTATTGTCACATGACCGAAGACAGGCTGAACTGGAAAACATTTATCATGTGCTTCAATGTTTTGAATATTACTGTAGCTGTTTGGCAGGCTCTGCTGTTTCTCATAAAAGTGAACACAACAAGGTTTCACCATCTTGAAAAGCTGTTTACATATGACATGTTAGTAATCAAGTGTTAGTAATCAAGGTGACAGGCAGTGAGTGACACATTGCACCCTCTTGGCTGCATCTAGGTGATCTGGGGTGTAATCATTAGTCCAACATTTGCGAACAAGAGTTTCTATTGGACACATTCAGGTATGTTTATCCCTGTTTGGTTCCGTTTGCTTCAGTTTAAGAAACGTTTTTCGACATAATGAATACACCCCTGATCACACGCAAACACATTTCACTTTCATAGCAGCCACATACAAACAGCATTATCACAAAAATTCCTTCTCTCATCTATGTGATTTGTAAGTCGCTCTGGATAAGAGCGTCTGCTAAATGACTTAAATGTAAATGTAAATGTGATGTGATCTCCTCTCACCCTTTCCCTTCGCTGGACTTCAGTGCACAACAAATCAGCTGTCTGTGACCAGGCAAAAAAAAACTTTCCAAGCCAAACTTTCATATCATAACCGCTGACCACTACACACACACCCTACATCTTTAGCTGGTAAAAAAATAACAAGAGTTCTAGTGTTGGATAGCCAGCTAGCTAACACAGCATCCCTCTCTGTCAATGTACCCAGTGGAAGACGGGAACTCAATATCCTCAGGCTACACCATGGTGCTGCCCTACAGAGTGCTGTTGAGGCTACTGTAGACCTTCATTGCAAAACAGTGTTTTAATAAATTATTTGGTGACATGAATATATTTAGTATAGTTTTATCTAAAAACAACAACTTTTTTAGTGTTTCACTGTTTTATTTTTAAGGATGGTCCTCCCCTTCCTCCTTTGAGGAGACTCCACTCATGTAGACATGAAGAGGAGCAGCTGTGATTATTAATGCTACCATCACCCAATAAACCTACCACTCAGGTCCACTCAGCCTGCTGAGTCACCATGTTGACCATCATTCACATGGCAACTTACAGGCCTATAATCAACCGATGACTGGAGTGTGTGTAATCTGATAAGGAAGTTAGAGGGATCTGTCTCATCTCTTTCATGACTTGGAGAGGAATGACTTTTATCTTCACTTCTTTGGTGAGAAAAGACAAAGGGGAATGTGTGATGATTCACAAGGAAAGGGTCCTGACTTGCAGAAGAAGATTGTGAAAATGCTTTGCAGCAACTGAGGGTTTTGCTATGTGCAGTGAAACATGTCTCAACCTGTCTTGTGGGATATAACTTTAGCTAAATAGAAGAGAAATGTAAGTTATTTTTATTAATTGAGGTTGGGTTAGAAGAGTATTTCTCATTAAAGTACAGAGGGATGGAGCCATGCAATTCTGTCATGCACCCATTATTTTAGAGGGTTCACAAAGTATGTGATGATGGAGGGGGGGCGCGGGATTGGGAGCTACAGCTGAGCTATAGCTACTATTACAGAAAAACAACAACAAATTTTGTTTTATATATTCATCAAGAAGGAATCAATAGGCTACATAGCTTGATCAAATTCATTTACAAACATACCTCCTGCAAGTCCTGCTCATCACCAGCAGCTAAAATCTAATCAAACGCTGTGTGTCAATCAACACTCTCTCTCCTCCTTCACTGACGATACTGTCTGCACGCACTAGAGTATCGAGCATCCTGCCTAGCATATCTTTGCTCATGGTGCACCTTGGAAGGAACCACTTACTAGGGAGGATGTAGGGATACTCTTTGCCTGGTCCAGTCAGTGTGCCTGCTTTGTAAAATACCACTGACAGGTATTTTTTTAGAAATAATTCATGCATAATAATAAACTGTTTAGTAATCATTTGAACAAAAACAGCACAAATATGAGGTGCCCTTGTGGCCCCTACGGCCATGCCACCTCTATGTGGTTATAGCATCCTTTTTTTATCATGTGTTCACCATGAGAATGCATTTTGGCTCTATTTTATTGCACTTTTAACAAGAGACATTATAGATGGCCCAAATAGATTCTGCCAAACAAGAGGCCATACAACAAAGCTGTGTGTCTCAACATTTTCTCTGTTGTTCTGTCCCCGTCCTCTACTCGTCTCATGATAGACATTCATTAATTTGGTTTGGCTGCAAAAGGCCTGCATGTGCTTCTGGTTAGAGGCTGTGCTGCACTGCATTAATCAGCAGAGAAGGCGTGGTTCAGCTCAGCCCGACCTATCCCCCCATCCCTCTTCCTTGACCCCATGACTTATGAAAATTATGAGCATGGTTCTGTGTGGACTAGCAATGATCTTCTCTCAGTTAGGCAATACTAAAACAAAGAATGCAGACTACTAGGTCGCCATGCAATTATCCCATAACAGAAAAAGAGGGAGCGAGAGAAAAAACATTTGGCCATGGATCATGAAATGTCCCACTGGGCACAGACGTCAATTCAAATAAAATAAAATAAAATTGTATTGGTCACATACACATATTCAGCAGATGTTATTGTGGGTGTAGTAAAATGCTTGTGTTTCTAGCTCCAACAGTGCAGTAATATCTAACAATTCACAATAATACACACAAATCAATGGAGTTAAGAAATGTATAAATATTAGGACAAGCAATGTCGGAGTGGCATTGACTAAAATACAGTAGAATAGAATACAGTATATACATATGAAATGAGTAAAGCAGTATGCAAACATTATTAAAGTGACTAGTGTTCCATTATTAAAGTGACCAGTGATTCCATGTCTATGTATATAGGGCAGAAGCCTCTAAGGTGCAGGGTTGAGTAACCGGGTGGTAGGCGGCAAGTGATGGCTATTTAACAGTCTGATGGCCTTGAGATAGAAGCTGTTTTTTAGTCTTTCGGTCCCAGCTTTGATGCATCTATACTGACCTTGCCTTCTGGATGGTAACGGGGTGAACAGGCCATGGCTCGGGTGTCCTTGAAGATCGGGTGTCCATGCTCAGCCCCCTCCTGTACTCCCTGTTCACCCACGACGGCGTGGTCATGCACTCCTCCAACTCAATCATCAAGTTTGCAGATGACACAACAGTAGTGGGCTTGATTACCAACAACGACGAGAAAGCCTACACGGACGAGGTGAGGGCACTCAGAGTGTGGTGTCAGGAAAACAATCTCTCATTCAACATCAAGAAAACAAAGGAGATGATTGCGGACTTCAGGAAACAGTAGAGGGAGCACCTCCCTATCCACATCAAAGGGACAGCAGTGGAGAAGGTGGAAAGTTTTAAGTTCCTTGGCGTACACGTCACAGAGAAACTGAAATGGTCCACCCACACAGATAGTGTGGTGAAGAAGGCGCAACAGCGCCTTTTCAACCTCAGGAGGCTGAAGAAATCTGGCTTGGCACCTAAAACCCTGACAAACTTTTACAGATGCACAATCAAGAGCATCCTGTCGGGCTGTATCACAGCCTGGTAAGGCAACTGCACTGCCCTCAACCACAAGGCTCTCCAGAGGGTGGTGCGGTTTGCACAACGCATCACTGGAGGCAAACTACCTGCCCTCCATGACACCTACAGCACCCGATGTCACAGGAAGGCCAAAAATATAAAATCAAATCATCAAATCAAGTTTTATTGGTCACATACACATGGTTAGCAGATGTTAATGCGAGTGTAGCGAAACGTTGATTTAAACAGTGTGTGCCCAGTGGAGTAGGTCTTGCACGATATTCTATGTAAATTGTGCCAGTCAGCATTTTAAATCCTATTTGATATTTTCAACTGGGAGGATAGAACGCACTCCATTTGGTTTTATATTCAACTTACAGTAACATTTCCCTTAGACAAATGGCCTCTCAAAGGTAAGAAACATGATCAGTTGCAATGATGGATTGAACAAAGGGAGTCTTTCATACTATTTGTCACCATTTGATGTAAGAAAAAAGTAAAATAAGCACCATTGTGCAAAATGGAGCATGTCTGTCATGTGAATAGTCCTCGTTTTTCAGAACCCTGTCAATACAGCACCCTTGAAACACTGTCAAGGGGTTTGTTGACATTCTGCCAGAGGGCCGAAGCATAGAGACATATTACCTGCCTCTTTCCACAATGTTCCGACTACGGTGGACTCATAATAGCTGGCAGTGCAGCTTGTCATTGACCCACAACAACATGGCTACATCCCAAAGTCATAACCCAACCAGCCAAAATAACTCTGAGTGATTTCTTAACCACTGAATCAACAGGAGGATCTTATTTTGCCTCTGTGTTTTTACCTGCCTATTTAAAGACAATAACAACACTACCTGCATTTCTTTTCCGGCATCTTTGCCTAATGTAGATATATCTTTAGGTACCTACATGTCCATTGTGGTTGTTAATTAAGCTGTTACTCCTGGGTCTGCATGCTAGAGAGCCCTGGGCCAGAATGCAGTAACCAGGGCCTGCTACTGATTCATTTGAGGGCTTCTCTCCAAGGCCTGGCAGTCACATGAGGAAGCTGAGCTCTACTGCACAGAGCTGGTCTCCAGGGATGCCTGTCAAGGATTCTGGATTTAACAAGAATCATAGATTCAGTTCATGTAAATCCTACTTATTGCTCAGTGAGGAAAATGTGCTATGCTGTGAATTGGAACTTTTAACCCCCCCCCCCCCCCCCCCACACAGTTTTGTTTGGGAATTGTACATGCACCTAGATTTTCAATAACTGTGTCCAATTGTGTGGTCTGTCCATGCACTTGAGTGTGGTGAAAAACCGTGCTTGGCAGCATGACAGTGAAATAAAGCAGTGCACATCCCCATATGTCTAGCAATTGGTCCACTTTTGATGACCCTCCTGAGTGTTCACATAGGTCACAGGACAACGTTCAAGTATGGTTTATAGATGTGATTACTACAATGAATCTTGTCCAAATATGCTCAATGCTAAACACGTGTTGCCTTCACAAAGACGTCTCAGAAAACGAGACGTGCGATGAGTCATATGATCTGCACCCCCTAAAGGCATATTCAGTGGTGTAAAGTACTTAAGTAAAGTCGTTTTTGGGGTATCTGTACTTCACTTAACTATTTATATTTTTGACAACTTTTACTTTTACTTCACTACATTCCAGAAGAAAATTATGTACTTCTTACTCCATACATTTCCCTGACACCCAGCAGTACTCATTACATTTCGAATGCTTAGCAGGACAGAAAATGGTCCAATTCACACACTTATCAAGAAAACATCCCTGGTCATCCCTACTGCCTCTGATCTGGCAGACTCACTAAACACAAATGTAAATGATGTCTGAGTGTTGGAGTGTGACCCTGGCTATACATACATTTTTTAAAAACATGAAAATTGTGCTGTCTGTTTTGCTTAATCTAAGTAATTTTCTATTATTCATACTTTTACTTTTGATACTTGTGTATTTAAAAACCAAATACTTTTAGACTTTTACTCAAGTAGTATTTTACTGGGTGACTTTCACTTTTACTTGAGTCATTTTATATGAAGGTATCTTTACTTTTACTCAAGTATGAGAATTGAGTACTTTTTCCAACACTGGGCATATAATAATTTCTCGTGATTCAAATGGGACCTCGGCACAGTAGTTACACAAATGTATATTGTTACGAACCCAATAACTAGCCTATTAATATTGTTTCACTTGCTTTGCCAAGGGGTTCTAGACCTAGTTACATGGTCTGTTACCTGAATAAATGTGTGCATTTATGTGAGAAATCAGCTTTTGATGACAGTGTTGGATGCACATGTGCCCAGGAGACAGCTACTTACCGAGTTAAGGGCCAGCTCCATCTTGAAGTATTGGATGGCCATATATGAATTTAGTTTAAGTGAGAGCGACAACTTGGTAATATTTTGCTGGACAAATTTCTATTGTCATTATTACATTGTCATACCAAGAGAGCACAGCCTACAATCATTTGTCTTACTGTGTTAATCATGTTTGGTGTCTGATTCGAGCATAAGAATCAAGAGAATCATCTAAATTCCTTCCCATTTAGCTTCAAATGCATCATGATGTCCTCTGATCGCTGGTTCTACTGAAGCTCTAAATATAACTGCTGAGGCAGAAAGGGTAAATGTATCCCCCTCGCTGTGTGAGGGTGGCTTGTCATGTGAGATTTTTCAATATACTTTACCCAGCAGAGTTCCCCTGCAAGGTCTCTGTGTGTCCCTCTCTGTCTAAGTAGTCCTGCTTCAAAATGGGACTTCAACAGTGCTCATCGTGAATGACAACGGAATCTGACATCAGCAACAATAGAGCACTCTACAATAGGATTAGATGTGGGTGTGAGTCTTGGCTGGAAGGGTTTCATACCGTGCCTATTGCTTCACACGTGTCTTGATGTTTTGGACAAGGAAATATATATTTTTCCTGACTAACATTGTTATAAAGCATTCCCGATTGGAACAATTCCAAACTTTTTTATCATCAAGAATGTGTAACACTTACATTGTAACAAGTGTTGTTATGACATTGTTCTTACACTGTATTAAGGTTCAGGATTACTGTAATTACAATAACTACAATACTTGTTGTATTACATACAAGTAAGATCAGCATCTGATGAATGCTGAAGGACTGAAACTAAATGTGTCATCCCATCTTGTGGTCCTGTCCAATGTATTATGTGCATTGACAAGAAAAGGCACATTTCATCTTGCTATGCCACCTGGTATTTTGTTTAAAAGCTGTGTGTGTCTGTGTTTGTGTGTGTACGTGCTCTTGGCCTGCTAACTCTCACACCCTCAGATTGTTGTATCTGGCAGGCTGTCAGTGTGGAGAACTGCGAGCAGAGATGATTAAACAGTAAACTGGGGCTGTGTGCCCTTCTCTCTCTGCTCTGCCTTGTCTGAAGACCACTAAATAACACTAGGAGGACTCATGTGCATGAGCGTAGTGAAAGAATACATGCCACCATCTTCTATTCACTCACACATACAAATCCATTCATCCTATGATGAATAGAGGGAAGGTTCTTGAAGACACACATACACTGAGTGTACAAAACATTAAGAGCGCCCTTTAAATGGCACACATACAGTCGTGGCCAAAAGTTTTGAGAATGACACAAATATTAATTTTCACAAAGTCTGCTGCCTCAGTGTCTTTAGGTATTTTTGTCAGATGTTACTATGGAATACTGAAGTATAATTACAAGCATTTCATAAGTGTCAAAGGCATTCATTGACAATTACATGAAGTTGATGCAAAGAGTCAATATTTGCAGTGTTGACCCTTCTTTTCAAGACCTCTGCAATCTGTCAATTAACTTCTGGGCCACATTCTGACTGATGGCAGCCCATTCTTGCATAATCAATGCTTGCAGTTTGTCAGAATTTGAGGGTTTTTGTTTGTCCACCCGCCTCTTGAAGATTGACCACAAGTTCTCAATGGGATTAAGGTCTGGGGAGTTTCCTGGCCATGGACCCAAAATATCGATGTTTGTTCCCCGAGCCACTTAGTTATCACTTCTGCCTTATGGCAAGGTGCTCCAGCATGCTGGAAAAGGCATTGTTCGTCACCAAACTGTTCCGGGATGGTTGGGAGAAGTTGCTCTTGGAGGATGTGTTGGTAACATTCTTTATTCATGGCTGTGTTCTTAGGCAAAATTGTGAGTGAGCCCACTCCCTTGGGTGAGAAGCAACCCCACACATGAATGGTCTCAGGATGCTTTACTGTTGGCATGACACAGGACTGATGGTAGCACTCACCTTGTCTTCTCCGGACAAGCTTTTTTTCCGGATGCCCCAAACATTCGGAAAGGGGATTCATCAGAGAAAATAACTTTACCCCAGTCCTCAGCAGTCCAATCCCTGTACCTTTGCAGAATATCAATATGTCCCTGATGTTTTTCCTGGAGAGAAGTGGCTTCTTTGCTGCCCTTCTTTGACACCAGGCCACCCTCCAAAAGTCTTCGCCTCACTGTGCGTGCAGATGCACTCACACCTGCCTGCTGCCATTCCTGAGCAAGCTCTGTACTGGTGGTGCCCCGATCCCGCAGATGAATCAACTTTAGGAGACGGTCCTGGCGCTTGCTGGACTTTCTTGGGTGCCCTGAAGCCTTCTTCACAACAATTGAACCACTCTCCTTGAAGTTCTTGATAATCCGATAAATGATTGATTCAGGTGCAATCTTACTGGCAGCAATATCCTTGCCTGTGAAGCCCTTTTTGTGCAAAGCAATGATGACGGCAATTGTTTCCTTGCAGGTAACCATGGTTGACAAAGGAAGAACAATGATTCCAAGCAACACCCTCCTTTTGAAGCTTCCAGTCTTTTATTTGAACTCAATCAGCATGACAGAGTGATCTCCAGCCTTGTCCTCGTCAACACCCACACCTGTGCTAACGAGAGAATCACTGACATGATGTCAGCTGGTCCTTTTGTGGCAGGGCTGAAATGCAGTGGAATTTTGGGGGGGGGATTCAGTTCATTTGCATGGCAAAGAGGGACTTTGCAATTAATTACAATTAATCTGATCACTCTTCATAACATTCTGGAGTATATGCAAATTACCATCATACAAACTGAGGCAACAGACTTTGTGAAAATGTATATTTGTGTCGTTCTCAAAACGTTTGGCCACGACTGTACACAACCACGTCTCAATTGTCTCAAGGCTTAAAAATCTGTCTTTAACCTGTCTTCTTCCCTTCATCTACACTGATTGACGTGGATTTAACAAGTGACATCAATAAGGGATCATAGCTTTCACTTGGATTCACCTGGTCAGTCTATGTCATGGAAAGAGCCGGTGTTCTTAATGTTTTGTATACTCAGTGCAGAGTACTATATGTTGATGTAGAAGAAGCCTCTAGAGAGGAAGGTTGTACAATTAGAAACACAACAGTCTAAGGACTGGCAAGGACCAGGATACATTGGTCACATCTGGAATCTTAACGGTGGTTGTGACAATCCAAACCATTTTGTAGGTCATTGTGAATGTACATTGCTAATTCAGAAGAAAATGAGGTTCTCCAGTGCATTCCTCTCCTCTGACATCAGTTTGTCATAGCAAGAGGCTTTTGGGGATTCATTTTTACAGTTTATTAGTTTATCACAGAATATAATCAACATAGTTTTGATTTATGCACAGCAATGCATCAGAAAACATTCTACATCGTTTGGATTTGAGGTATCATTTAATGGAGATTACTCAAAGTATTACATCCATTGGAAAAAAGTCAAACAAGCTTATGCTATTATCTCATTATATTGAACATCAAATGTCTCAGATTAATATCTTGCAGTCCCTTTTAAAGATATCTCAACTACGACAGTCATTTACTTCATCATCTACTTCTTGAGGCACAAGGCCCCTGATGCAGAAATTACTGTATACCAACCATTAGAGTTTCTACTATAATTATTAATCAGTCTATTTAATAGTTTATCTGTTGTTTTCTCATCTTGTCATTCAGTTTAATATTTTTAATTCTCATATTGCAATATTCATGTTTCAATATTATTACCATAGGCATTCGCTGTGATGTTTTATTTAAAATCAATAAAGGCACAGATCCTTTCTGCCATGTCATTTAGATTGGAACGTTCCGTTGAAGGTATAGGGTGTCAATAATGACTTCCCCAGCTGTAACTGCCTCCCGCACGATAAGCAAAGACAAACCTGTCTGGAAAGCCAGCAAATGCTGTGATTCAACACAGCCTGACCATATTCTTCACACACAGCAAGGGAAGGTGTTTACGACTTCACCGTCACATCTCACGATGCAAATTATTAGTTTTGATTCCATATGTCCATGGCTGGGATATGTTTACAATGATATAGATGTGTTTATTTACTGATATTTTGAGAGTTTATTTAGATGGGCTTAGTTATAGATATCTAAATATCTATTCTGCTCACTCACAGTATATCCCACATAGAAGGAAGTGCTCTCCTGATAGCAGTAGCTACAGGCTTGTGGACATACAGAGAGCATGATGGGTGTGAATGACCACTGACCACCTGTTTTATGTCTTAGCCCGCTTGCTGTGCAGCATATTTCATGAAGATGAGCAGAATTGCAAATGGCCTACTGAAAGTGTTCCTTTTAATCAAAATTCCATTGATCTTTTTGAATTGTTTTTATTTCACCTTTATTTAACCAGGTAGTCCAGTTGAGAACACGTTCTCATTTACAACTGATAGAGCAAAGCAGTGTGACAAAAACAACAACACAGAGTTACACATAAACAAACGGACAGTCATTAACACAATAGAAAAATCTATGTACAGTGTGTGCAAATGTGGAAGAGTAGGGAGGTAAGGCAATAAATAGGCCATAGAGGCGAAACAATTACAATTTAGCATTAACACTGGAATGATAGATGGGCAGATGATGATGTGCAAGTAGAGATACTGGGGTGCAAAAGAGCAAGAGGATAAATAACAATATGGGGATGAGGTAGTTGGGTGTGCTATTTACAGATTGCCTGTGTACAGGCACAGTGATCGATAAGCTGCTCTGACAGCTGATGCTTAGAGAGGGAGATATAAGACTCCAGCTTCAGTGATTTTTGCAATTTTTTCCAGTTATTGGCAGCAGAGAACTGGAAGGAAAGGCGGCCAAAGTAGGTGTTGGCTTTGGGGATGACAAGTGAAATAGACCTACTGGAGTGTGTGCTACGGGTGGGTGTTGCTATGGTGACCAGTGAGCTGAGATAAAGCAGGGCTTTACCTAGCAATTCATCTATTCTCCCTCATCTAATTTACAAAACATTTTGGTAATCGAACTAAACCATCGGTTTGTTATTTCAATTAGTTGATCATGAATCCACAGCTGCTGTGACTGCACTACACTGCACAAATTATTCAGGGGCTTAGTAAATATTATCCCCCAAAATATATGATTTTCACTTACAAATTCAGGTTTTACTTCAAAACTTGTAATACCTTACTTCATTTGTATGTGTTCAAAGAGCATGACATTTGGACATGTCAATTCAAAAATTAAGTGTATAATTTACATATCCATAATATTTACTCTCAGCTTAATAATTAAAGAATTTCACAACAACTTGCCATGTGGCCTCATTTTTAGAGGATTGTGGGTAATTCTAAATGGTTTGACTTTATGATACTTTTACACAACTTCATATGCATGTTTCTGCATCAGTATTAAGCAGCTTGTTGTGCTATGAGGTATAATGGATCATGATGAACTGATATGAAAACCATCAGGCAAATTGACGTTCAACGATGAGACCACCCATTCCCAGCATCAACAAGGTTACACAACCCTTAATGCTAGAGACACATGCAGCATCTTACAATGGACACAGTTCTACCTCCACTGACTGCTAGTGGAATGCGCACTGTGTTCAGCAATGGGTTAAAATGGCAAATAATCAAAGACATAAAAAAATATTTGACATGATCACTGAAAGTAACTGATCAAAAAGATGAAGTAGATCTAACTGTTTTGGAATTGTATATTATACATAGCAATACCTCATGTTGGAAATACTCAAAAAGCTGATGCAAAAAGCTCATTTAAAAAAAAGTAGAATTAGCACAATATATATATTTTTTTACAGTGTATAGTAATTCAATGATCCCAGTCATCTGGAATTGAACAGAAAAGTGATACACAGGGTCTGTGAGCGGACCTAGGTGCAAAACAACTTAATGGTGCACTCAAGGCCATCTGTGAGAAGCACAAATTGTAGGCATGACATTATGTGAACTCCCTACCAAAGGGCTTGTTCAAGCCAAGGGAGATACATTGGCAATGTTAACACAAACAAACATTGAGCAGTGGCTTGTGTTTGTGTCACATGCTCTTAGCACTGAAAGAGTGTGTTCTGGCCTTTGCCTCAGGACTAGGATGGAACAATCTGGGCTTTGAAAGAAGACACGGCTCCTTTCTTTAAAGGGAAATTCTAAGAAGTCAAAACTCCCCTGCGTTAATATTTTGAGGAATTTAAACGCCTCCTTACATGTTGTAATTGATGCAAACCTCTCACAATTGATATAAAGCCAATAACCATACTGAATTGTGATTTATGCAATGCAATCATTATCTATTCATCATTAGAAGTGAGATAACTATCTACAAAATTATAATTATTCTTCTACCTACAGTACATGTAATACTATTTATAAACGTTACACTGTGGACCTAATTGCATCTATGACAAATAAACAAAATACAGGTATAACCTTTTCTTTATCCTTAGGCATGAAATTAACAATTTGACAGAGATGTACACTCCCATTCAAAAGTTTGGGGTCACTTAAAAATGTCCTTGTTTTTGAAAGAAAAGCACTTTTTTTTTTGTCCATTAAAATAACATCAAATTGATCAGAAATACAGTGTTGACATTGTTCATGTTGTAAATGACTATTGTAGCTGGAAACGGCAGATTCTTTATGGAATATCTACATAGGCGTACAGAGACCCATTATCAGCAACCATCACTCCTGTGTTCCAATGGCACGTTGTGTTAGCTAATATAAGTTGATCATTTTAAAAGGCTAATTGATCATTAGAAAACCGTTTTGCAATTATGTTAGCACAGCTGAAAACTGTTATTCTGATTAAAGAAGCAATAAAACTGTCTTTCTTAAGACTAGTTGAGCATCTGGAGCATCAGCATTTGTGGGTTCGATTACAGGCTGAAAATGGCCAGAAACAAAGACCTTTCTTCTGAAACTCGTCAGTCTATTCTTTTTCTGAGAAATTAAGGCTATTCCATGCGAGAAATTGCCAAGAAACTGAAGATCTTGTACAACGCTATATACTACTTCCTTCACAGAACAGCGCAAACTGGCACTAACCAGAATAGAAAGAGGCGTAGGAGGCCCCGGTGCACAACTGAGCAAGAGGACAAGTACATTAGAGAGTCTAGTTTAAGAAACAGACTCCTCACAAGTCCTCAACTGGCAGCTTCATTAAATAGTACCCGCAAAACACCAGTCTCAACGTCAACAGTGAAGACGTGACTCCGGGATGCTGGCCTTCTAGACAGAGTTCCTCTGTCCAGTATCTGTGTTCTTTTACCCATCTTAATATTTTATTTCTATTGGCCAGTCTGAGATATGGCTTTTTCTTTGCAACTCTGTGGTCTATATGTTAGTTCATGTTTCAACAATGACTTGTTTACAGAGGGCAATTGGTTTTGCAGCAAGGAGCACATACAACGTAGAAACATAAAAAAACACATTTCAATCACAAAGATACTAAATGTAAAGGTAGTACATACAATGCTAGTCATTAGTCATGGGTTGGCAGCCATCAATATAAATATATCAATATTAATGTTCAACATGAGCACTAGTAGTAATAGTACAAAGCAAGGCCTTACATAGAAGGTAAGTACATTTTCAAAAACATCAATTCAACATCATCATCATCATCAAAAATATGGTGACCTAAAACTAAACATAAAAAATGATGATTACATGATCATCATCATCAACATCATCACCATCATCATCAGCCTATGTAATGGAATCCAATACAATAAAGCTAGTTAGGACATTAATCCAAGGGTACTGTGAAATGTATAGAGGGGAAATAGTTGGGTTAGTTAAATCTGATATATATTTTAGTTAAATCTGATATATATTTTAGTTAAATCTGATATATATTTTAGTTTAATCGGATATGTATTTTCTACACCCCCATAAGCACAATGATAGGAGATCAGTGCAAGAGCAATAAGGATTTTTAGGGGCATTATGATGGTGAAACTGAAACACAAGTGCCCCCAAAAGCCCCTCATTCTCCCTGCGGTGTTAGATTTGAACTTCACTGGGCACCACCGCCTGCCACTATTTATTCTGTCCCAACATAATCACAATATCATACAAACATAAACTTGGGCTAATTGGTTTTAAGATGAGAGGGTGAGTCCCAGAAGCGGGACTTTGCGGGCCAGTTGGATTCTGATCAAACTCATCTCGCCCACAAGATCCCGTGACTGAGACCACACGAAGGCCACCTGACATTCTCATACACATGACAAGTACTTATAGATACAATATTACATAATCCTCAGCTTTTGTCCTCAACTCATTTTCAAAGAGTGCAATTTGTGTGTAGGCTATTGCATAACTGACATTGGGTTATGGTCTAGGTTGGGGTTTTGTCTGGCTATAAAACCACTCACTGTTATTGAGAATGTGTCAGTGTCAGCCTGCTATAATAATTAGTTAATCTAGCTACATCCTACAATAAGGCTGATTTCATGAGAACAACGGCTTTACAGTAGCCTGTGTATTTTATACAAATGATGTGATTACTGATTATGCAATCCTCATGATTTAAATCACTGTGCAATCCTCGAACATATCCTTTCATAAACTACACACTTGATTAGCATCAAACTGACATTTCCTGTACAACAACTGGATTATAACGTGCACATTAATATCATATTGCTGCAATATACCCCTCTGTATAGAATGTAAAACAACAGGTTTTAATATACAGCTCTTGTGTGCATTTAGTGAATTCACTGGGCGTTAGTTGAGTCCCAGACAGTGTCTGGTGCTCCATAGAGAGTTCAGGTACTCTCAGACACAATCTGTCTGCTACTCTGAGAGACCACCCCTTGAAAAGAACAGCACATTTAATACGACAAACTAATCATGCAAACATAATATCAAAACAATAGCATTATCTAAACATTCACAGACAAGTTTAGCGTTCATTGTGCTATTCAAAAGGATCCATAACAAAGTCCTATAATTATTAGATAATCGGAGTGAATAAGAATTACCCTCGCACCTGCTGGCCCTCCCAGCCCCGGTAGACAGACGACATGTCAGCCCCTCCGACCTCTCAAGCCAAACATCTTCCGTGTGTCATGGATATAACATCGCTTTAAACTTACCATGATAATATCAGACCAGTCAGCAGGATAGGAAGGAACGACTGTCTGATTTGATCTGTTGTTGTTTCTTTAAGTATCCGTGCTCCTAGTGGTGAGCTCAGCGGTGTCTGGCGGATTTGACTCAATGCATTAAAATAAAATCTCGATTACCAGCGCCTCAAACATTGCTTCGTGGTCACGCCACGAGGTAAGAGAGGCGGTGAAAGGGGTGATGCAATCTTAAAAACAGACAACAGCAATATGGCATTTATCCAAATATATTTGTTTTTGTTGTTAATTATAGGCTGTTGGAATTCAGAAAAACATTCTAGGGGGTTCGTAATAGGAGTCAGAGATGGCGTTGTCCTGCGTTGTTTTCTGCAACTATCGGGGAAAGTTTGGCCTACTGTAAATGGAATTATGAGTTTTATTTTCCTGAAAGTATTATACAAATATTGAAACAGGGAAATGTATTCCTCGAAATCTACGGAGCTTCACACTGTTTTGTGCGTTTATGGTGCCCAGAACAGGGCTCCGCGCGCGCCAAAAGATTTTCACAATAAGGCTAATGATGAAAGGGTTTGAAAATGCAAATGAAATGGAATGTGACAAAAACAAAACATTGCGGTGTTTTAATGTAAAATTCTTACAAAAGTCCCCATGTCTCTTTTAAAATATAAATATATTGCGCAATTTAGCACACTAATTTAGGCAGTTGCTGGCTATATGTCACGTTTCACTCTAGCTACAATATTATGTACACATTGTAAAGGAAATATTGTATGGACGCATTAAAAACTTTCATGTGTTTGCTACCCCCTATTGATGGTAAAGTAGTCCCACACAATGTTTCAAAAGTCATGTATGCAGTCGAAGTAAAAATCAGCAAAAATGTGACTGTTGTGACTAATCACGCTTTCCATTATAAATTCTACTTCGAGTATGGTAATGTTACATAGATCTTTGATTTAACAGAAATGCTATTGATAATCTCCTAAAAGGCACGGACGGGGTTCGAACCCGCGATCTTCGGTTTACGAGACCGACGCCTTACCACTTGGCCACCGCGCCTGCGCTGGTTAGCGCATGAAAGAGTGTTCCTTATCTCACGTAGACGTACATGTTACACAGCGAACTCGTGGTGATCCTATGAAATTAAATTCCACTGAATTTTTAAAATTTAGAATAATTTTTTTCATGGCTTATGCCGTGTGCATGTATTTTTTGTATGTTCTACACTCAAACTATTTAAATTGGAAATAGGTAATGTTTTGTTTAAGACAGAAGTAACACAATTTCACTTGAAAGGGAGTAGCTAGTAGGGCCCCTAACAATGCATGTCAAATATAATGTATTTTAGCATAGGCCTATTTAAATGAACATTTGGTTTGAGTAAAAAAAAAGAACAAGGCAAATAAAATGTTTTACATGAACCACAAGGGGAGGCTATTACACTGCAATGTCTTTCAATACTTCACAAGGCTAGCTAGTACACACACGGCTCATACACACACACACACACACAATTTATGCAATAAACAGTCCAATTAAAATTATTATTCAATCAGCTTTTTATATTTAAATTACCCTTCAAAAATGTGATTTTCAACCAGGTTTTCATTGTTGCAGACATGGGACACATTTGTCACAACATTTTAAGAAAGACCCAGCTAGTAATGTAAAAGTCAAAACTGTTCGCTGCTCTGGCCCACCAATGGTGGAACAAACTCCCTCACGACGCCAGGACAGCGGAGTCAATCACCACCTTCCGGAGACACCTGAAACCCCACCTCTTTAAGGAATACCTAGGATAGGATAAAGTAATCCCTCTCACCCCCCCTCCCCCTGAAAAGATTTAGATGCACTACTGTTCCACTGGAGGTCATAAGGTGAATGCACCAATTTGTAAGTCGCTCTGGATAAGAGCGTCTGCTAAATGACTTAAATGTAAATGTAAATGTAAAATGAATGTAATTGCGATTGGCCAAACATTTATATATTTTTTAGGTGCAGTGAAATATGTTATTTTACAAGGTCAGCCATAGTATTACGGCGCCCTTCAATGCCTTGTTCAAGGGCACATTGACAGATGTTTCACCTTGTCGGCTCAGGTATTCAAACCAGCGACTTTCCGGGTTACTGGCCCAACGTTAACACGTCTGTAATTTGTGCTCAAAATACTTATTGAGGCCTAAACAGGAATGCAGAAACGACAAGACACCTAAGCAGAAATGCAATATAATCTGTCAAAA